>NC_057736.1:36022-55005 GCF_004010195.1 Chiloscyllium plagiosum
GGGGGGAGGGTGGAGTGGATAGGTGGAAAAGAAGATAGGCAGGTAGGACAAGTCATGTGGACAGTGCTGAGCTGGAAGTTTGGAACTGGGGTGAGGTGGGGGAAGGGGAAATGAGGAAACTGTTGAAGTCCACATTGATGCCCTGGGGTTGAAGTGTTCCGAGGCAGAAGATGAGGTGTTCTTCCTCCAGGCGTCAGGTAGTGATGGAGCAGCGGTGAAGGAGGTCCAGGACCTGCATGTTCTCGGCTGAGTGGAAGGGGGAGTTAAAATGTTGAGCCACAGGGTGGTGTGGTTGATTGGTGCAGGTATCCCAGAGATGCTGCCTGAACTGCTGTGCTTTTCCAGCACCACTCTAATCCTGTCTGTCCTTCAACCGTGTCTCAGTAATTGATCAATGCTTTAAATTCATCGACTTTACCTGTCAATTTCCTTCGTTAAAATAGATAAGTTTAGCTGGGGCACGTTGGCTCAGTGGTCAGCACTGCTGCCTCACAGCACTAGAGTCCCAGGTTCAATTCCAGCCTCGGGTGACTGTGTGGAGTGTGCACATTCTCCCCGTGTCTGCGTGGGATTCCTCCCACAGTCCAAAGATGTGCAGGTTAGGTGAATTGGCCATGGTAAAATATAGGGAATGGGTCTCAGTGGGTTGCTTTTCGGAGAGTCAGTGTGGACTTGTTGGGCTGAAGGGCCTGTTTCCACACTGTAGGGAATCCAATCTTTCCAAACCTCCTATTGCCTTATCCTGTCCATGTCTTCAACTACTGGACTGTCCTCGCATTCTTTCTACATCTGATTGGACCTTGGTCCCCACTTTACAACTATTCTGTGCCCCATTGCCCTAGCAAATCCCTTTAAAACCTTCTCAACAGCATGTGCAAACCTCCCAGCAAGGAAATTCAATTAATTCTAATTGAGGTGCAACCCATCCAGCTTGTACAGCTCCTACCTACCCCAGAACCTGTCCCAATGTTCAAAGCATATCAAGCACTCCCTCATATACTATCCCTTTAGCCATGTATTCATCTGAACCTCTTATTCCTATATTTGGTATTGGATGGTACTGAAAGTAATATGGAGATTACAGCCTTAATAATCTCCCTTTTAATCTACGACAGAACTCTTTCGATTCCTGTCACAGGACTTCATTTCTTCTTTAGCTAATGCTGTTGGTACTGACTTACTATGACACTGTTCACCATCCCCCTTCATAATGGCCTGCAGCAGCTCTGAGACATCCCTGACCCTGGTACCAGGAGGCAACATATCATTCAAGCTCCACAGAGCTGTGTGTCAGTACTGCTTACAATTGAGTTCCCATCACTAAAACTCTCCCAGTCCATCCCCTCCCCTGCTGTGCTGCAGTGCCAGTAAAAGTGCCACTAACTTGGCTGTTGCTGCTTTCCCCTGAGACACCATTATCCCCAATAGTATCCAACACGGTTTGTCTGTTTTGAGAGAGTGATGGCCATGGGGACTCCTGTACTGTCTATCCACACTTACTATCCTTTATGGTGGTCACCCAATGCTTTTCTGTTTCTGTGGCCCTTACTGATGGGGTGGCCAGCTCAAAAAACACACTATCCGCAACATCCTCAGCATCGTGGATGCTCCATGGCGAGTCTACCCACAGCTCCATGTGGAGCCACTCCATGCGGTCAATCAGAATCTGCAGCTGAACACACTTCGAGTCTCCTTGGTGAGCATTTCTTTAACATGAGTAGCTGACCAGCTGGAGTTCTGAAGTGTTTTTTTGTCTCTAACGTAGTACTGCGTCTGGCCACTGGGTGGTGCTGAAAGGCCATTGTTGAACGATCCATGATCAAAGGGTTACACTTTATTTGATTGACGGATACAATTTCATGTGACCCATTTTAATTTTTAAGTTTTCATGAAGCTAACTTCAAATATACTATCTTAATCGTTTTCCAGAGATCATTTATACTTAAGGGGGAAAGAAATTGGTTAATATTATGCCTTATCACAATTTCAGAGCATTCCAAAATTCTTCGCAGTCTGCTCCAAAGCAATGCTTTTTGAAATGTAATTGCTCAGGCAAATACAGAGCGAGGGGCAGACAGCACGGTCAAACAACCAGCCGACGCAATGGAGGGCGTGGGGATCCTTATCTAACTTGGTGACAGCTTCAAGGGGAACTCTTGAACAACAACCCAGAGAAATCTCACGCTCCCTTTATACTGTAATGACTGTTTATATTGACTAGTCATTGAGATGCTGGCTCTTCTGGGAGCAGTATTTTCTGTGTTACACTGAAATGGCGACTGGGGCTATGTGGAGATAATGTATTTCAATGTAAACTGTTTTTGAGTGTTGTTATATTTCCAAACTCTTATGCCTGTAGATAGATTTTTTTATTACAGTTAATGGGGATATGGACGTGGCCTCTCTTTTAGCATTTGAAAGAAAAGGTTCTTTAATACATCAATGCAATAAATCTAGTAAATATTTACCTGTCACTGTTCTATTCAGTCCACAGTGAAGGATTCGTCCGAGCACATGGCAAGACATTTTCATGAAATTTGAACAAAACGAATTGTTTAATATATGGTAAATAAGGGGAATGTAGTGTTTATTTCACGCTCTCATTGTAGTCCCCATTTTCACAATCCTTCCCATTGCGTTAAGCTGGTCCAGACTTTCCCTGAGTGATTGTTCCGCACCATGTGCTTGGAGGAACAGCATGCTCTGAGTGTGGTATTATCATAACCCCCACGGTCAGCAGGTTCCAGACACTTCCTTGCATAAGGAAGTGACTATTTCTGTCCCATAAATCATCAGAGGATTGTATTGAGCATGTTTCACCCCATCCAGGGGCCATCTTTGAAAGGACCAGGAAGGATTTATGTCTTGTAAGTGTGTTTGTTGCCATTTATTTTCCATTTCAGATTGTTTTGTTAGTCCCTGAATGAGAATATGCGTGTCCTTTAGCCCCTCTTCACACTGAAGTATCTCTGCATCATTGGGAAGGGTATGGATTGTCCACTGTTGGTCACTGTTTGGTGCTGAAACCTCCCTCTGGCCAACTGTCCGGGGTGAGGATGTTTTTCACCAATGTTTCTTCAAACCTCAAAACAGTGCTTTGGAATCTTTCGGGCTCAGATGAAAATGAGTGAACTGGCCTGAGATGGGAAATGGTCTTCTGATTCTATTGCTGGACGTTAACCCAGAAAGATCCAGGTAATTAGATTACTTAGTGTGGAAACAGGCCCTTCGGCCCAACAAGTCCACACCCACCCGCCGAAGCGCAACCCACCCAGACCCATTCCCCTACATTTATTCCTTCACCTAACACTACGGGCAATTTAGCATGGCCAATTCACCTAACGTGCACATTTTGGACTGTGGGACAAAACCGGTGCACCCGGAGGAAACTCACGCAGACAATGTGCAAACTCCACACAGTCACCTGAGGTGGGAATTGAACCCGGGTCTCTGGTGCTGTGAGGCAGCAGTGCTAACTACTGTGCCACCATGCCGCCCATGTGCTGGGGATTTGGTTTCGAATCCCAACATAGCAGATGGTGGATTTTTAATCCAGTACTTGGAAATGAGTGTCTAGTGGTGACCGTGAATCCATTGTCTTGATTGTCCGGTAAAACCCAGCTGAGTCACTCATGTCCTGTAGGGAAGGAAACTGCCATCCTTACCTGGCCTGGCCTACCCCCGACTCCAGGCCCACAGCAATGCGGCTGACTCTTAACTGCCCTCTGGTTAACTAGGGATGGGCAATAAATGATGGCCTAATTTGTTCCAGGGCACCACGATTATTTCTTATGGAACTCTATTTCACCAGGTTATGATTACACTCAGCAGCTGCACTTTGAAGCACTTTTTGGGGATGTGCTCATCACAGAAAGTACATTCGTTTTGTGATACCTCATTCTTCAAGAAAATAAGGAAATGGCACAGTAACTAGAGCTGGTTTTGAAAGTTTCTACCCTACTGTTGTTAAAATACTGAATGGACTCAAACTCTTAACATTCACCTGTATCAGTGTTTTGTTCTTGCCGCTGTTTACCTATTATTTACTGATCTATGCTACTGAACTCTGATCTGCCTGTATTGTTTGCAGGATGGAGCTTTTCACTGTGCCTTAGTACATGTGACAATAAATTCAATTCAGCACTGAATCATTTAATAATTACAACTGGGGATTTTATTATTAAATATCTTGATTCAATTGCAGCTCACACTCTTGTATGTCATCTCAATGCTTCAATAAAATGCTTGGAATCACTAAGAAAGCATGTTTAAAACGGAGTTGTTGAACCCTCAAAGCAAAACAGAAATTCCTGGCTGCATCTGCGAAGAGAAAGTAGATTTAAAAGTCACAAATGCCGAGGGTCACTGGTCTCTCCAGCTCCTCGGAAGCTGCCTGACCTGCTATGCTTTTCTGACTGACTCTCCAGCATCTACAGTCCTCACTTCCTCAGTTACCACCAGACCTGGTGAGTTTCTCCAGGAGTTTCAGTATCTGCAGTTTTTGTTATATTTGAGTGTTGGACTCACTCCTGCATTAATTGCTACTCCACATTGTGATGCCAGGTTTAATCTGCCCAGTTCACCAGGAGTGAGTTTCTTTACCATTGGCAACCAGTCAGCCCTGTTGGTTGTGTACATTTTGCTGATCTTCAGTAGATAAGATTATGTATAAATTTGGGTCTGACAGTCTGGGCTCAAGTGGCATCTGCTCCAGAGGTGTGCCACTATCATGTCTGAACAGGCTGATCAGTAAAAATACCTACAACTTGTCAGTGGAGTAATTATTGAGTTTGCAGGAGGTCAAGGAAATTAGTTGGGAGGGATTAACAACTTTTTATACTGTTCAGATACATACTACCAACACAGGAGTGGCCAAGTACAAAAGCTACTACAGTTTCTACAATGCTAAAGAGCTATTTTTCAGTTCATGGGGAGTTATTCCAGCAATAAAATCAGAACAATCTGGAACAGTTGAACAAGTCTGATTACATCTGTGGATGCAGACAGTTAACAGGTTAATTGAGCTTACACTCATTAGTTTAGAATGCCAAACACTAGACTTCTCCCCACAAACAACTCCAAAAGAGCAGTTATTTTAAAAGCCATATTCTAGTTAGGGTTTTACATCAAATTGAAATCACGTGTGCAAAGCTGTCCAGAAGTTTTGGCTGTCAAATATTCTACTTTAGTAGGAGTTGCATCATGTCAAGCAACTGGAAAGAGATCACATTGGATGCCCACATTAGAAAGTCACACCAAGAAGGATAGCTATGCTGGAAGTGATAGCAGCACAGATTCAATGGCTCCACCATTGTGAACCTTTGCAATTCTCTATCTTAGGGAACTATGGCTGTTTGTTCAAGGAAGTGAGTAACTTTTTGGATACTAATGGAACCAAGGGAGGAGAGATGGAGATAAAAGAGAATCAAATATAGGCCATTCAGCCCCTTGAGTCAACTGTTGACTGCCATCTCTCACACCAGTCATCAGAGCAGCCAACTCTATAGCCAAGGGATCTTGGAATTATTGATGCGTTCAGAAATTGCTTCTACTTCTCCCAATCCATTAACTACCCAAACCAAATCCAGAAGGAATTTCTAGCATTTACCAAAATGTACCACTGCAGATGGCAACATGTTAACATAAGCATTGCTTCTTTTTGATGTTAAAAATGTTTCCAAAGATTTAACATTTTTGCCAATATTGGCCTGGCCTTTACTCCCAGCTGCTTTTGTGTCACTGACCAATACCCCTGCCACGTTCTGTATTACACATGATAACAACTTGGACCTACCTTTTTAGCCATCTAAATCACATCCTTCATTTGGTTTGTCAAGTGGGGATTCTGAGCAATTACCTTATACCTACCCATGTTGAGCGAATGGATTAGTTGTCCTCCAATTTAGTTGATCTGTAATACAAAAGTGGAAAACATCCCCCACTTATCAATACCCAGCCAACAGAGCACCTCTAACCCAGAGTGGTTTGTTAAATTGTCCAGGTGGTTAGAGTTTTATAAAAAGATTAATATTCAAAATTAGGAAAACTTAAGTCCCATGCCAAATCACTGGTTAACTGACTTAGCTGAGTTGAATTATTTGTGTTTTTGCAATCCGTTTGTAGATTCCCAGGACTGGAGTAGATCAGATTCCTCTATTGATCTGATCCCAGAGCAATCAGTAGCAACATTAATGTAGACATGGGTGACCCAGTACCTGCTTAAATAAGTCGCCAGCAGCAACTCAGATCAGCAGTGATCGTTTGGATGATGATGATGACTATCAAATAGGAATATTCACAACTTCAGTCAATTCTTGAAGATTAAATCAAAGAATGAAATTGAAGACCCAATACATGCAAACAGGGAAAAGCTGCACACTTTTTTTTGAAAAATTCCAATAACATAATAAAGCTGCCTTGACTTCAGGTCCCATACTTCAAAGCTTGATTCAAACTGGAAGAAGAAATGAATGATCGAGAACTAAAGGGGCAGTGACAAATTAAAAATAAAAAGAACCCCCAATGTGATTACAGAGCACAATCTTAAAACATAAGGATACACAAGTAGGGATTTATTGCTTGGTTTCAAAGGTTTGTTGGGAATTTGGTGTTGAGGCTAATTAAAACCACTGAAGGTCATGGCCAAGGAGGATCATGTGACCAGATATCCTCATCCTGTTGTCTATTCAAACAATACTCGCCAAGAATCAAGTTTTCTTCAAAATCCTTGATTATTTGCAGATGTAGTGATGTCAATGGCTGCAGCACAAACAATGATTCCTCTATTTTGTTTATTAGTTACTTTTAAAACTGTACAATTACCACAATGAAGAGTGACAAATGAAACATGGAAATCTATTTCCAATCTTTGACCAACTTAAAATCAATATAAACGGCCTACGTTCAAAAGCCCTATTTGTGAATGACCTCCTTCTTGAAATATGTCTACACCCCTCACAGGTTATAGAAGATGCATCATGTAAACTGCCTTGGACTGGGGGAGACGTTCAAATAGTCGCTCAAATCCAACTTATTGTAGTAAGGGAAAGTTGAATTACACTTGAACAGTCCACAGGTGAAATTTATTTTCCCTTTTAATGTTACAATAGTTATACCACCTTAAAAGTTAGCAATAAAAAATTGCAAATCAATTTGGCCAAAGTTTTATTTACAGGACAAAAAAAACAGCAAAAAACATCACATTTAAAACTCTTTGCACTCCCCCTCAAAAAAAATTAATGGGAACACAGTATACTTAAAATTTCATAGTGTTGTAGTCAGACTGTAAAACTACAAAAAAAATCTAGAAGCTTCGATCAAAACTGCTGTTTTCCTAAAAAGCACAAAAATGTCTCAAATTGGGAAACAAAGCAGGACTGCAAATGCTAATGAATTGATGAAAAGGGATTCTCCAAAAGTGTCAGTCAAACCCAGGTCCAGTTAGAATGTCAATGTTCTCAGATCGTGTGACTAAAAGGATTAATGCCACGTGTAGACAATTGAAGGAATTCAGCATTGGCCAGGTTACATCCTCTCATTTCTTCAGTAAACTTAAAATTTTAAAATCCCAAAACTGGGGAAGTGGATATTTATTGCACCCAAGCTGTTCCCAGGAAAATACATTTTAAAATTCAAAAGGTGAAAAAAGATAAAACTTTAATACTGAGACAATTTGAAGACTAAAGTTGGCTGAACAGATCTAGCAACAAAAGAAGTGGGCTGTGTGCATGTCCGTGATTAGGGTCGACTGCTTGAAGGGACAAATTGGTCTCATGTGAACACGTGGCACAGAGTAAGTTTGTAAACAGTTTCAGTGTTACTCTTCCTTTTCCTCAGCTGGTGCAGGTGTTGAACTAGGCTCTTCACTCTCTGCTGGTTTTGTAGGTTCCTCAGTTGCTTCCTGCTTGACTTCTTCTCCTGAAGTCTGTTGTTGTTCCTCCTTTGCAGGGACTGTCTCCTCAGTCTGAGACTCTTCATTATTTGCTTTGGTTTCTTGTCCCTCAGAAGCACTGGCTTCTGCCGGTTTCTCCTCCTTCACCTCCTCCACAGCACTCTCTTTCGCTTCACTGCTGCTTGCTTTTGTCTCTTCTACTGCTTTGCTTTCGGCTTTATCTTCAGTGGGGCTGTTTTCAGCTGCCTCAGGTTTCTTGGTTTTCTTGAAGGACATTTTACCAAGCTTAAAGGATTTGAAAGACAGGGTCTTTTTCTTCTTCTTCTTGGGAGTCTCAGTGGTTTCAGTTTTAGTAGCTTCCCCCTCAGCGGGTGGTGCTGGTTCAATGGCATCACCTGAGCCTTCAGCTGCTTCCTTCAATCCCTCGGTGGCCCCACGTCCATTCGCTGGAACTGCAGCCGCTTCTCCATCGGCTTTAGTTGGAGACACGTCACCATTGGTCTTCACGTGGCCATTTTCCTGTAATGAGATGGGCACGTGGATAAGAGTGAGTATTGAGGAGGAGGAGGAGAAGTGCTCACTTTTCTATTTACACTCATTCACTGACACACCCCAATTCAAAACAAAAAAGGCATATACAGCCAGGTCACCAACACCACCCAGTGTACAACCGGTGCCTGGGCACTGAGCACAGCGTCCCGACCTCTGGGTCAGGAGTTCCCACCAGCACCACCCCAGGTCTGTAACATCATGTGGGAACAGGTGGATTGGAAAATCTTTCAAAATATCAGCTCCCAGTCTGAGCTGGGCTCAGTAAATATTGGGACAAAATCAGATCAAAACAGTCATCAGAAGAACAGCCCTGGGGAAAGTACCAAAAAAACCCAAGTAGCAATTCGAAACTGGATTGTGTAATTTGCTAAAGGAGGGAGGACTTTCGCCAGATGCCCAGGGGAGTTTCCCCCCCAGAATGTGTCCAATGTGAGAGCTGGGGCTGTGTTGAGTTGTTTATTCCTCGTACAGAGTGAAGGAAGCTCCAACCTTCCCCTGAGCGGGGGGCACTGCTCACATTCACTGGGTGAGGGGCTCCCTGCATCCCTCTGGCTCCCACCCCCGGGGTAGGTTGGGGGGGGGGGGGGGGAAAGGGGTGGGGGAGGGAGAGACTGCGCTCAGGCCCCGCACTACCGCCCACTACCCACAGGCGGCGCTCCCGTCCTTCGGCGCAACGACCGCCCGAATGTTCCACCAGAATGCCGGCCGCTCGGCCCCTGGGCTGGGGGCTAGTATCACCCAACTCAAGGACCCGCCCATTTCTCGACGATCAGCGAAACCCCCAGTAAATTCGGGCGCGATTCGGGGCGGCTCTTTGTTCTTCGTCCCCACCCCGGGGACACCCCTACCCCCGGGGCACCCACTGGTGAACAGAGCCAGAGATGAACATTGTAGTCCCAGGCAAAATAAATAAAAACCATCACAAAAATAACATTTAAACAAAAGAAACGGCGGAGGGGCAATGGTCCCGGGTTTACCCCCCCCCGGGGCTGGGGGTTTGAGATTCGAAGCTTCTGCATTCACCCGAAACGCTGCCCCAGAATGTTTCCATGGTGAATAGCTCTGGGAACAGTGTAACCCTGGTCAAGTCCCACAAAAGGGGGATCCTTCTTTTAAAAAATCCCTTCATAAACCCACATGAACCTTTTCCAATATTCCGCCCCCTCCCCGCTGTTGAACCCCAAACCCCAGTCTCCCGCTTTTGTGAAAAGCGCAGAAGGTGGATTTGAAATTCCAAGGTTGTATCAAGACTGCACCCCCCCCCCCCCCACACACACACACACACACACATACCCCTGTCGCTACAAGACCATCCCAGTTCATTTCTAAATTAAACCCTTCACACAAGAGCATTAAAATCCTACCTGGCCGTTGGATTTGCCAGCTACTCCAGTGGTGTCTTCTGGCTTTGGTTTGGTCAGTGTGCTCCCCATGTTGAATACGGTCTCTCTCTCGCACACACACACACCCGACTCAAACAAAGGCAACTAGCGCCGACTCGATGCACGAACTCAGAGACACAGGTTTCTAAGCAGCAACCTGTGCACAGGCAAAACCACACTCAGCTCACAACAAGCATCGAGAGGGCAGACTCCAACAAAGCCTTTTTTTTTCTTAAATTCTCTGCTGTCCCCACAGCGGAACCTTCTCTCTGTCTCCCTGCGACCGCTCAGCAAGTCCCCATCTACAGAAATGAACTGCGTAAAACCGTCCCTCTATCTAACATGCACCAACGCCCCAACAGATAAAGGAGGTGGGGAAAGAGACTCGGTAACACCGCCGTGTCCAATCGGAACCCAGAGGGGGAAGGCACCAGCATCAAACAATAGAAAAAATCCCCAGGCAAAGTTCTCCCCCACTCCAATCCAAAAACCCCCCAATTTGCCCGGGGGGTAAGGGGGAAACACAGTCAACGGAGTTGGATCATGTTTTTAAAACAGTGAAAGATTTTAAGCTGGTACTTTTTAAAAAGCTGGAAACGAACAAAGATGAAGCCGGGGGGAGAGAGAGAGAGAGACGCGGATGTGTATTTGGAGGATGAGGTTTGATTGACAGGGGGGCTGACAGACACCAAGAATTTGCAGCTTGCTCCCAGTGAAATAATTTATTTGGGATTTCATGCTCGGCAGTTTTGTGTTATTTTACACGCGGTCTCACAGATGCCAATGACCATTACTGACAATCTGGGTTGGGATATTCATGTGCTCTGCCTTCTCTCCATCCCCCCACACTACCCCATACACACACTCTCTCTCTCTCTCTCTCTGTCCTGACATTGTGTCTGAACTGAGCCCTGTACCCCCATCCTGTCACTGCCATCGGTGAATATTTGCCTTCGATCCGAGTTATTTTCCTGACTGCTTTATTTCCCCGGGAACACTGCATTGAGGGTAACTCTCAGTTTCAGCAGACCAATGTGACTGCTTTCTCAAACCCCGGGAGATTTCCTCCAACAATGCCCTGTTAGTGGGGACTGGTTGTGGAAGGGATTGTCGGGTTAGAAGCGACAGACTGTTTTGTTTCGGTGTTGGAGTGTTTGCGATGTTTTGTTGAAGACATTGAGCGGAGCTTGGACTTGGTTCACTCTGTCCTTGTCAATGTGCTTTGTCCAGGGAGCAGTATCTCCGATTCTGCTGCACGGTCAGGAGCCGGCGCTGGGCTGCCCCGGTCCAGCTTTATTCATATTTCATGGAGACGGTCGGATCTGTTTGCTTTAAAGCCACGTTGGAGAAGTCAGTGGATTCCTTCTGTTTGTGTGAGGGTGGGGGGAGGGAAGGGGAGGGGTGCACTTCTCTGGTAATCCTGTTCTCCAGCTCCCTTTAATTACCCAGACAAGGGTCCAGCCCCTCACTGGCGGAGAGTGAGTGATTCTCCACCCCTACTGCCCCAGTGCGACACCCCGCTCAATGGCTGCCTCTGGGCACATTCAAGGCTCAGATGGGTTTAACCGACAGGAATTGTGATTCAGAGAGAGTCTTTAATCAGCTCTGCTGTAAGTGTAACACTTCATGAGATTGATTGAGTCCAGTGCTGAGGACACACGTGTTCCAGAAGCCCAGCTCAAACACAAAGACATTGCTGGAGAAACTCAGCAGATCTGGCAGCATCTCAGAGAGAAGCAGAGACTGGTGACCCTTCGTCAGAACCAGAGCTACTCTCCTTTCAATTGGACTTTAAACTCTCTCCCAATTCTGAAGATGTGCACATTCCCAGGGCGCTATGTGAATTCTGACCGCTGGTTCCTAACTGGCCCTGGGCTACCTGAAGGCGGGGATTTGTTCGCTGAACCTCGGCGCCTTCCCTGAGCCTGCTCCTCTCTCAGAGACTCGGATGAACCACTTGTGACCAGCTGCCTGGCGTGCCTCACTCTTTGATCATTACCCCCGCTGCAGGAGCTCGGAGCGTGCTCCAACATTAAAGGCTCTGTCTAAATGCTCCTCAAGTTGTTGTTGGAAGTAAGAGCAATGCCCTAACGAGATTTCAAACAGCAGTGAGATAATTGTGTACCGAAACAAACCACAAGCGATAGGTATCCTCAAACCTTTCGTTGGACCATTGTTGGGAAAGGTGTAGTCATTACAAACATGGAGTTAATCCTCAGGGTGAAGAGGTGAGGGTGAGATGGTCGGGAACTGCTGGGGGAGAGGCGGGGTTGATGAGGTAAAACAAGAGATTTCCCAGAGGCAGTAACTAGCAGAAATTTAAAACCTCACCATCAGGAAGAATATGAGAATTGGTGAGGGGGTTTTTTAAAATTAAGGTTATTTTTAAGAGTGGAATTTGCGGACAATGCCAGTGATGTAGGGGGGTTGACAATATCTTACAAATGGATAATTGATGAATATTCAAACATGAAAACAGATTGAGGAAAATGAAGAGATTCGTTCTGTTAGAAGCGGCACAAAATCCAGTTCTGTAAACAAAAAATGCTGGTGACCACAGCGGGTCAGGCAGCAGCCCATGGAGAGAGAGAGCCAGCTAACATGACAAGTCTCGATGTCTCTTCATCAACAGATTCCAGCGTCTGCAGTAATTTGCTTGCAATTCTGTTACAATATTCTGTGAAGATGCAAACTCATCCCTCTTCATTATATTCCTATTTAGGGTAAGAAAGATTGGGGGAAGATCAATAACAATTTACTGATTGCTGAACCCCTGTCTTGATGAATCTGTAATGATTCCTATCTTGTACCTGACACCTGTGCTCACCCCATGGACTTTCAGCTCCTATTATTGTAGAGTGGTATCATCTCATTCAATTCATTAATTAATCATTGAAAGTATTGTTGCATTTGCTCAGCCACCAAACTTTTCAAAGGACTTCATAACCAAAGAAGTACACTTGCTGTAGTCCCTGTTGCTAAGTAGAAAATGCAACAGCTGAATCACGCTCAGCATATTCCCCCAAACCTCAGTGGGATAATACTGTTCGAGGGATCAATATTGATTGGATTAGATTCCCTACAGTGTGGAAACAGGCCCTTTGGCTCAACCAATCCACACTGACCCTCCGAAGAGCAACCCATCCAGACCCATTCTCCTAACTAATGCAACTAACTCTATGGGCAATTTAGCATGGCCAATTCACCTAACCTGCACATCTTTTGGACTGTGGGAGGAAATCGGAGAATGTGCAAACTCCACACAGACAGTCGTCCAAGGCTGGAATCGAACCCAGGTCCCTGGAGCTGTGAGGCAGCAATGCTAACCACTGAGCCACCATGCCACCCTATTGTTCAGGATATTAGAGAGAATTCCTCTGCTCTTCTTCGAAATAGTACCATTGGATGATTTGAGCTCATGCTCAGACGTCAATGACTTGGTTCTGAAATGTGGCAGCTCCAACAGTGCAGCTTCCTACCAGCACTGCACTGAAGTGACAGCCTCACATTCTAGAACTTGGAATTTTGTAACTCACTGCTGATAACTACCAACCAACCCATGAAGGGAAAGACACTGGCAAATATCTAAAAGAGAGAAAACCATGATCTCCAATGAGTCATGTTTTTGAAAAGCAGAATGGCTGGATGGCCTTTGTCTGCATTTCTCAACACAAGCAGCTCTCTGGTCAGTGGCCGATGGGGTGAAGGCTACTAGTACAAAAAACTGACCTTGGTAAGGCTATATTAACGAGTAGTAACACCAGCCAAGGGCTCACAGATCATTATTTTTAGACAATAACTCTTGTTCGAGAGTGGATGTTACAATAAGATGGACACGATGAACACAATGGCCTCTCATCCATCAGCATCAACCCAACTGATGCTACTGCCTTAAGTCATATATTGATCAGGTAATTGATTCTGTCATATGTCAGGCTCTCTATCAGAGTGGTGGAGAAAGCTGACGTGGAAAGAGCTAAGAGAAAGTAGTATAAATATTATTTTATTTCACAGGATGTATACATTGCTGTCAGCATCAACTTCACTAGCTGCCAAATCTCCCCTCCCCACACTTCATCCCAGATCGAACCCACCAATGCGACACCGTCCTCTTGACCTGTCCTACCTATCCATCTTCCTTCCTTCGAAGGGTTTATGCCCAAAACGTTGACTCTCCCGCTCCTCAGATACTGCCTGACCTGCTGTGCTTTTCCAGCGCCACCCCATTTGACTCTGACTCTCCAGCACCTGCAGTCCTCACTCTCTCCTAGTCACTGTCAATATGAGCATTTGTTTTCAATCCATAACTTGCCTGGAGAAGGCAGTGGTGAACTGCCTCTCGAAGCACTCTGGTGCTTGGTTTAGTATAATACAGAGAGAGCTGAAAATGTGTTGCTGGAAAAGCGCAGCAGGTCAGGCAGCATCCAGGGAACAGGAGAATCGACGTTTCGGGCATAAGCCCTTCTTCAGGAAACGTCGATTCTCCTGTTCCCTAGATGCTGCCTGACCTGCTGCGCTTTTCCAGCAACACATTTTCAGCTCTGATCTCCAGCATTTGCAGACCTCACTTTCTCCTATAATACAGAGAGAGTACATTGTAGTGCAGAATCTATAATCATGGCCTTTTCTCACAATTCCTCAAGGCAAGATGGAAGATCGTTAAATTGAGATCAGTAACCTACTGTGTGCCTCTAATTTAGACAACATCTATGAACCTCCTACCAATGAGCCATGTGGAACTGCTCTTTTATGTTAAATGCACCACAAAGACCTGGCATCTTGGTGTTTACCATATCATCATGCAACTGTGTGTGAACTCAACTTTAACTTTAATCTTTAATGAATTGAAATTTAAGGCTTGGTTTAGAATTCAGCATAGTCCTTTAAATAATGCAGCACATCCAAAATTTGGTTCAGAACTCTCTGGAATATGCTGAGGATGAGGATTTTAAACCAGACCATTGAGCCAAAAGCAAGCATTAGCAACTAAGCCCGTTCTGTACCTATTTTGTAGCTGACACATTCAGTGAAATTATTACACCTGGAGTAGGTGGGACTAGAACCTGAGCCTCCTGGTTCAGAGGTAAGACACTACCACTACACCACTAGGCCCCATTCTGAGCACGTACAGAGCCTCAGCAGTGACACCATCCAAATAATAATAAGCGTTCAGGCAATGAAGGGGAGTGAATGAGAAGAACAATGATATGTTGATGGTGTGAGATTATGGATATGGAGTGGTGGCAGACTCATTTGGAGCCGAGTCCAATATAGATCAGTTGGTCCAAATTGTGTGCAGTAAATTCTATCGTAATTATCACCTCAAATTTTGAACCTGAAAGAAACAAAGAAAATTAGCAATTTGTGGTTTTGTTCTATTTTGGGGAGCTCTGTGTTGCTGAAGAGTACCAGTGTGAATACATTAAATGTAATAAGTAGCTAGCTTACTCTAACAGTTTGTCTCGTTTGAGTTTGACGACAAGTGCGTTTCCATGGTAATAATTGAACCAAATTTGCTGGAAGCAAGTCAAGCTATTGCAAAATATAGAGATAGCAGCAACAATCTTAAATCCCATCCACTCTCGTAAGGGTCAGCTGAGATTTGAAGTGGACTGTGACTTTCAGATTTTCATCACGTCAGTTTGAGCTACATCTTGAAAAAAACTGCATAAGAATTAAATATTTAAAAAATGAGATGGTGATGACTTCCAACCCCATGAAGCACTTCAGTTTCTATGGAAACAGCAGGCGCAGATATCAGGAACCAAGATGGGCTTAATGTGTTGAGCCCAAAATATTTTCTTCCCTGCAATATAGATTGGTTGCAATTTTCAAAGAGTCCTAACCATATGCTTTCTAATTTGAATTTTTGAAGAGGCTTTTTTGTTCAAATTAGGTTACAATTTCAGGTAAGGACACTGCAAACATGTTTGAGTTGTTAAGCCCCTGTTCACAACTTTCGTTTCAAGTTTTCTCTCATCTTCTGTCATTGAGATATGGCCTCAGTGGTAGCTATCCAAAACCTCAGCCCTCCTCTGCTTCAGCTCTATATGTAAATCTTGACAGGTATAATCAGCAGTAATTTGATTCTGAGAATATTCACAAACTACCATCTCTGATTGTCATCCTTCCAGGTAACAATCTCCAAATATTCCCCTCTGGTTCCTCAAGACAATCACCAGTTGGTTCTAGGAGGTTACACTGAGAGTGAGACCAATCGCACAAATCCCATCAATCTTTGGGATGTCCTGATATCAGCCTCTTTAACAACCCTCAGACTCCCTGCTGAAACTTTGAAGCAAATCTATGCTCACTGGTCAAAACTGACAGCTAATTCCAAAAGTCTGTGAAAAGAAACATCTCCTGACAACTGATTCTTCACTAATGTACCTGATAGAACCCCAACTCTCATCCTAGATGCCTATGTGGACTCAGACCCCAATGCCTTCATCACAGTAAAGACTTCAATGGACTGGCCTGAAACTACACTCTGCAGGAGAAAGTGAGGTCTGCAGATGCTGGAGATCAGAGCTGGAAATGTGTTGCTGGAAAGGCGCAGCAGGTCAGGCAGCATCCAGGGAACAGGAGAATCGACGTTTCGGGCATTCCTGAAGAAGGGCTTATGCCCGAAACGTCGATTCTCCTGTTCCCTGGATGCTGCCTGACCTGCTGCGCCTTTCCAGCACTACACTCTGCAGGACAAGAAGACCAGTCTCTCTGAGTGTTCAGTGGTGGTGGAGGCTTTCTATGCCTTTATTTCCCTTGGCTCTATTCTAGTCATTCACAGCATCTCTCCATGTCCAAGAGTATAACATGGCCAGAATGGAACACAGTGTTGTAGATACAGCCTAACCAAGGTTTTGTGTGAGTACAGAATGGTGCTTTCTGTTCTGTATTTGTTACAATGTGCAACAAGGTCTCTCACTCCTACCTTGAATATAACACTGAGTATTTACCTTCAGAATTTCACTTAGTTTGCAACTAACAATTTCCCTCCATGTTACACACTGCACTGATCTATTCTTGCTTTCTCTATCCCAAATTTCCATTTTATATTTTTGAACATGGACAAACACATTCTTGCATAATGCCTGCATATTTATATTGATTTGTAAATAGATCAGATTGTTATTAATGTTTGAAAAGTCATGTCAGTACAATTTAAAATAAACCTACAATAGCCCCTTGACAAACATGGGCTGGAAAATAACATTTGGATAATGTTACAGGAAGGTGAGAGCTCTTGCTGAACTGTGTTAGTCACTGTTATAGATTGATGGTCATTTTTAGATTCTTGGGTTGATCATTAAATGGACTGTATGCCCAATGTAATTGATAGTGTAAATTGGGTTGTAATAGTGAGACCCTGTCTGTAACACAAACTGAATATCGTGATCTTCCAATCACATACTCTAGTGCATTTTATTCATATGAAATAGGTCAAGTACAATTTGTTAACTTGTTTTATTTAATGTTGATGTGTACAGTTTAATGTAGCGAATCTTATTTCAGTTCTAAAGAAGAGTCACATTGGACTCTCCACAGATGCTTCCAGACCCGCTGAGTTTCTCCAGCACTTTCTGGTTTCGGTTGATATAGAAGAATACAGCGCAGTACAGGCCCTTTGGCCCTCGATGTTGCACCGATCCAAGCCCACCTAACCTATACTAACCCACTATCCTCCATATACCTATCCAATGCCCGCTTAAATGCCCATAAAGAGGGAGAGTCCACCACTGCTAACCTTACAGCCTGTTTTATACTGTATTTCAATGTCCTTCCTACCGAAGTGCATCACCTCACACTGCTCTGCATTAATCCTCATCTGCCATAAACCTGAAAACTACACCAATGTGTCACTGTCCTGTTGGAGTTCCACACTGTCCATCACAAACATTATAATTCTTCCAGGTTTAGTATCTGCATATTTTGAAATTGTCCTACAGTCACACACCACACAGAAATACCGATTCACTCACTATTGTGAGGAAGTGCACTATTCACACACTCCCTGAGGACAGACTTAAATACTGACACCCACCAGACAAAGCAAGTGAAATGCTGACAAGGTCACCCTGGAGCAAGAGAAATACCGACAGACATTCCATGTCTGTATTAGTTTCTGCGTATTAATGAGTTTCTCTAAATCTCTGTATCAGTGTGTGTGTGTATATCTGTGTGTGTCTGCGTGGGACGAGTCTGGCAGTCACTATGGTGCTTACAGTGATGTAATATCCACCTGACACGAGTTCTGAGGAAGGGTCACTCGACCTAAAACGTTAACTTTCATTTCTGTCCACAGATGCTGCCAGACCTGCTGAGCTTTATTTTGCTGTCAGTCTCTGCTCGTCTCCCCCCAGCACTGTACAGCTTGGAGTGGAGGGTAAAAATCATCAGAGATTCAGTTTACGAGGGACAGAGGGAGGGCAGCAGCTCACAGCATCATCAACAAACACACACACACACACACAAACACACAGACAGTCACAGGCACACAGACACACACACACTCAGAGAAATAGACACATAACATGTGCAGAGAGATAGATACACACAGAGGGGCACACAGATATACATATAAACGCACACAAATAGACAAGTGCGGACAGAAATGCGCAGATACATGCTTGGACATACAAACACACTTGGAGTCAGAGAGTTACACTGAGTGTTTGTAAACAGACCTATCGGCCCATACAGTCCATGCGGATGATAATCTCAATCTAAGCCAGTCCCACTTGCATGTGCTTGGATCATATTTTCCCAAACCTTCCCTTATACTTGCACTTAATCAAATGTCTTTTAAACGTTGTAACTTTACCCACACCCATCACTTCTCAGGACGTTCGTTCCATACACGAACCAAATGATGTGTAATCACAACGCACTTCATGGGCACTGATCAGGGGTACACGAGAACTCAGTGGGAAGCTTGGGAAGTAAGTGCTGGGAATCTTGATGACATGTACTTATCATCAACAGCCGAAGGAATAATGCAGGAAGACATGAGGCTGATTTACGTGGTGCCATTATTATACAAATTGGGATGGAAAAGGCAGGGAACAACAGACCGGTGAGCATGACATCGGTGGTGGGCAAGATGTTGGAGAGAATCCTGAGGGACAGGATGTACATGTATTTGGAAAGGCAAGGACTGA
>NC_057736.1:56404-98917 GCF_004010195.1 Chiloscyllium plagiosum
CCAAGGATACTGGTGCCCCTCAGTTTCAGGTGTAGACCATCCTGTTTATAGAGGTCCCACCGTCCCCAGAAAGAACCCCAGTTATCCAAAAACTGGAACCCCTCCCTCCTGCACCATCCCTGGAGCCACGCATTTAATTGTTCTCTCTCCCTATTCCTCGAATCTCTATCACGTGGCACGGGTAACAAACCAGAGACAACAACTCTGTTCGTTCTAACTCTGAGCTTCCAACCTAGCTCCCTGAAAGCCTGTCTAACATCCTCGGCACTCCTCCTACCTATGTCGTTGGTGCCAATGTGGACCACGACTTCGGGTTGCTCCCCCTCCCGGACCCGGACAACACGATCAGAGACATCACGTACCCTTGCACCTGGGAGGGAACGTACCAAACGTGAGTCTCTCTCGTTCCCACAAAACCGCCTATCTGTGCCCCTAACTATCGAGTCCCCAATTACTACTGCTCTGCTCTTCTTCACCCTTCCCTTCTGAGTAACGGGGACAGGCTCCGTGCCAGAGACCTGAGCCCCGTTACTTACCCCTGGTAAGTCATCCCCCCCACAAGTATCCAAAACGGTATACTTGTTCTTTAGGGGAACGGCCGCAGGGGGTCCCTGCACTGGCTGCTTCCTCCCAGTCCCCCTCACTGTCACCCATCTATCTGCCATCTTTGGAGTTACTACTTCCCTATAACTCTGATCTATGACCCCCTCTGCCTCCCGAATGATCCGAAGTTCATCCAACTCCAGCTCCAGTTCCCTAACACGGTCTTGGAGGAGCTGGAGATGGGTGCACTTCCTGCAAGTGTAATCGGCAGGGACGTCGATGGCATCCCTCACCTCATACATATCTCCAGCATCTGCAGTACCTTTACTTTCATTTGATGTAACTTCAGTCTCGTTGTAAA
This sequence comes from Chiloscyllium plagiosum, assembly GCF_004010195.1. NCBI lineage: Eukaryota > Metazoa > Chordata > Chondrichthyes > Orectolobiformes > Hemiscylliidae > Chiloscyllium > Chiloscyllium plagiosum. The sequence goes on from NC_057736.1 coordinate 57,309, forward strand.
TAAAAAATAACAAATCATGACTCAGGTGTAATACTTTAGTTTTGAACTAGACTAAAGTTAGCTCTCAATTTGATTGGCTGCCTTCCTAGTCTTAAGGCAGATTTGCCTTTGATTCTCAAAGCTAACGGTTCAAATGGACCTGGAATAGTTTTACCCTCTCTGGCCAGGAAGTTGTCAGTTTGACGTGCTATTCTCTCACAGTGGGTGTTTGGCTGGGACTACTAATTTCTTGTCCAGGAGCCTATAAATAATCAGACTGGGCAATAAGAATAATATCCAATCAGCTTTCATTCTCCTGTGCATTATCATTTGGAATGTATAAGAGTTGCTGCTATTTGCTCACAGTTACCAGTCAAGGTAAACTTCCCTCTAATAAAAGAATTAGAGACCGTAGGAATAGTTTGTGGTAGTGAAGGAGGTTAAAAAAATGACTGCAGATGCTGGAAACCAGATTCTGGATTAGTGGTGCTGGAAGAGCACAGCAGTTCAGGCAGCATCCAAGGAGCTTCAAAATCGACGTTTCGGGCAAAAACCCTTCATCAGGAATTGGCTTTTGCCCGAAACGTCGATTTCGAAGCTCCTTGGATGCTGCCTGAACTGCTGTGCTCTTCCAGCACCACTAGTCCAGAATGTGGTAGTGAAGGTCTGCTTAAGCAAGGAGTGAGAAAATAAATGAAAATAAGCATTAATCAAAGCTGCAAATTCAGGGATGTCCACCGAAAGGGAAAACTATAAGTAAAATAAGTAGAGCTTTCAACCATAAACAGGTTACCAGCAGAGATATAATACCTCAATCGATGCTGGACTGGTTGTTGTCCCTGTAGAAGATGGGTCTTTTTTGAAGGCATTCTTCATAAATATTATGTGGAGGTGTCGGTGTTGGACTGAGGTGAACAAAGTTAAAAATCACACAACACCATTTATAGTCCAAAAAGGTTTATTTGGAAGTACAAGCTTTTGGAATGCTGCTGCTTTATCAGGTAGCTGTGGAGACACGGAATTTATAGCAAAAGATCACAGTATCATGCAACTGAAAAGGATATATTGAACAAACCTAGATTGCTGTTAAGCCTTTCATCTCACACACATACTCTTACATACTCACACACTCACGCAGACCCTCTCTCATTTACACATTCTTTCTCATACACACACAAGTACACCGCGCACACTCACACCCACACACACACCCTCTCACAGGCTTATACTCCATCACACTCGTGCACACACTCTACCAAGCATGCACACACACAAATACACACTCTCTCATGTGCATTCACACTCATATGCACAAACTCTCCCATGCACACACATACATATAGGTCTATGGGGTGAATTTGCATTTACAGAATTATGTTTGCAGATACATCATATTTTGCTCAAGAAGCACACAGTCTACAGGCAGTCAATCCATGTGATATTTTATAAATTTCACTTTGGCAATAGAACCAGCCTGACTCAAGGTTGGGATACAGACAGTCTCCATCTCACAACTTTTAATGCACATTGTCTACGTTGAAATGTCATCTTTTTAAATAAAATCTTAAGTTATCTCAGGAATGTGACTTAAAAGAAGTTCTGGGATTTACACATTAATGAATCCAAGCCTGCAACCCGTTCTAAAAGATGAAAGATTTAATAACAATCTAGGTTTATTCAATATATAATTTCAGTTGCATGACACTGTAATCTTTTCCGATAAGTTCTGTGTCTTATGATCCTGCTCTACAGCTACCTGACAAAGGAGCAGCGCTCGAAAGCTAGTGCTTCCAAATAAACCTGTTGGACTATAACCTGGTGTTGTGTGATTTTTTAACTTCATAAACATGAAGAGTTTACTTTGATGTGCGCTGTTGCAGACCTTGTATAATGATACTGATGTCTAAACATACTGGCGATTTTTTTTCATATAGTGATGCAAGTAATGGGTTCTGAAGAAGGGTTACTGGGGTCGAAATGTTGACTGTTTCTGTCTCCAGAGATGTTGCCAGATCTGCTGAGTTTATCCCAGATTCTCTGCATTTGGAATGTACACCCTGAATTGTTTACTATTGACGTCACAGTAATATGAGAAGCAAATTTTGAATTTGGCTCAAGTCTGAATAACTATACGTCATTTTAGTAACAAAGACGGAAACTGTGGGAAAGGCTTAGCAGGTCTAGCAGCATCTGTGAAGGGAAATCAGAGCTAATGTTTCAGATCGAGAGTCACTCGACACAAAATGTTAACTCTGAGTTCTCTCCACAGATGCTGCCAGACCTGCTGAGCTTTTCCACAATTTCTGTTTTTGTTTCTGATTTACAGCAAGTGCAGTTATTTCAGTTGTCAATTTAGTAAATCAACTTCACTCAGGTGTGTAGTGTCAAAAACTATCCTCTTGTCAGGGCAGAGAAGTACATTTTTGGTCATTTTGATTGGTACAGAATCAATCTAGTTTGAAAATCATTGAGATGTAGAGGACAGATAAATGCCCTTTGGTCCATCCCATCCAGCCAATCTGCTGAAAGTGCTTCCAGCTACATAACCTCAACACAGATGGATGAAAATAAATTGGTCCATACGCCTGTGTGTGTATGCTATGCTCTTTCTTTTAATTTCAAAGCACTCGGTTGAGATAATTACAAGCAGAATAGGGATAACTACTGAAGCTTGTACCTTCACATGAAAGACCTGCATTTATATTAATGCCAGACATCTCACAGTGTTGAAATGCAGGAAGTGCTTAGGCCAATTGTGCACAACAAGATCCCAAAAACAACAATGTGGTAATGATCAGATGATCAGTTTTTGTGATGCTGAGGGAGGGATAAATACTGGCTAAGAACCCCTGAGAACTCCCTCTTGCTCATCTTTGCAATAATATCATGGAATCTTGTAAATCTGAGAAGTGGCAGATGGAGTTTAATTCAGATAAATGCGAGGTGCTACACTTTGGGAAAGCAAATCTTAGCAGGACTTTTACTCTTAATGGTAAAGTCCTAGGGAGTGTTGCTGAACAAAGAGACCTTGAAGTGCAGGTTCATAGATATTGCGTGTAATTCTGGTCTCCTTCCTATCAGAAAGATGTTGTGAAACTTGAAAGGGTTCAGAAAGGATTCGAGGAGAAAGTGAGGTCTGCAGATGCTGGAGATCAAAGTTGAAACTTTATTGCTGGAACAGCAGGTCAGGCAGCATCCAGGGAACAGGAGATTCGACGTTTCGGGCACAGGCCGAAGAAGGCCCTTCCTGAAGAAGGGCCTGTGCCCGAAACGTCGAATCTCCTGTTCCCTGGATGCTGCCTGACCTGCTGTGCTGTTCCAGCAATAAAGTTTCAACTTCAGAAAGGATTTACAAGGATGTTGCCAGGGTTGGAGGATTTGAGCTATAGAGAGAGGCTGAACAGGCTGGGGCTGTTTTCCCTGGAGAGTCGGAGGCTGAGGGGTGACTTTATAGAGGCTTACAAAATTATGAGCGGCATGGATAGGGTAAATAGACAAAGTATTTTCCCTGGGGGTTGGGGAATCCAGAACTAGAGGGCATAGGTTTAGGGTGAGAAGGGAAAGATATAAAAGACACCTAAGGGGCAACTTTTTTATGAAGAGGGTGGTACGTGTATGGAATGAGCTGCCAGAGGAAGTGGTGGAGGCTGGTACAATTGCAACATTTAAGAGGCATTTGGATGGGTATATGAATAGGAAGGGTTTTGAGGGATATGGGCTGGGTGCTGGCAGGTGGGACTAGATTGGGTTGGGATATCTGGTTGGCATGGATGGGTTGGACCGAAGGGTCTGTTTCCATGTTGTACATCTCTATGATTCTCTATGAAATCAATGTTGCTGGACGGTGTTGTGAAGTTGACAGAATTTCATGCCCAGTTCACCACTTCATGATAGAGCAGCGTGGTGGCTCAGTGGTTAGCATTGCTGCCTCGCAGTACCAGGGCCCAAGGTTCAAATTCCACCCTTAGGCGACTGTCTGTATGGAATTTGCACATCCTCCCCGTGTCTGCATGGATTTCCTTTGGGTGCTCCGGTTGCCTCCCACAGTCCAAAGATGTGCAGGTTAGGTGGATTAGCCATTCTAAATTGCTCATAGTATCCAGTGATGTGCAAGATAGCTGCATTAGCCTTGGTAAATGCAGGATTACAGGGATAAGGTGGGGGTTGGGTCTGTGTGGTACACTCTTCACAGGATTTGTATGGGCTCAATGGGCCCAATGGCCTGCTTCTTCACATGTAGGGATTCAATGTACACTGTCAACCTACTAGAGGCAGGCATTAAATTATCCAAAAATCTACCAATCTCCATCATGGAATTTGGAGAAATCTAAACTACTGAATGACCCCACTCATTTCTGCCCAGCTGTGGGCAGTCATGGGGGGGATTGGTGTTGATGGACCTCAACCAAAATTAGCATAAAGTTGGGTCTCGGATATCTGCACAGAATGGTAAGTGACACAATTCACCATAAAAGGCGACACCATTGAAGGGATGAAGAAAACCTCTGATTTACATGTGGATTAGCCAAAATACTGGAAGACTGTGGAATTGATGTTGAAAGGGAGATAATTTGACAAAATCAAGCTAAAATTTCTTACATTGTTTAAATCCATTCAGACAGTCTGACTGAATGACAAGGTGTTAAGCTGATCAGTTAAAGTGAACAATTGAAAGATTAGCATTTACAAAGGTGAAACCATGCACTAATCTGCTGTTTAATTGTTTTGTTCAATGAGTTAATGGCCCGTGGATCTCTGCATCACAGCCTGGTCAAAACATTTGTCACTATTGGAATGCAGTTGTTTCTTGTTTGTCGAAAAAATGCAGAATATTCACTGCAATAAATTACACAATTTGCTGGACATCATTTAATAGATTAGCAAAACATTTGAAAATTCCAGTGCATTGAAAAATGCGAATGTTCCAACATTTCTTTTTATGAACGATGATAGACACATGGCAAACAGACAGGGTCTCTCTGAAACTGTTTTCAAAATGTTAACAAAAACAGAAAATGCTGGAGAAACTCAGCAGGTCTGGCAGCATCTGTCCACAGAATAACAGAGTTAGCATTTTGAGTTCTGATGAAAGGTCGCTGGTTTTGAAACATTAACTCTGGATCTCCCTCCATAGCTGGTGCCAAACTTGCTGAGTTTCTCCAGCATTTTCTGTGTTTGTTTTTGAGACACGGTGTTTTCATTGGAACATCTTCATTGATGACTTAAGGAACTGACCCTTGAGAGGTAGGTTCGACCACAAGTGCCGTGCGTGAAACTTGCAAATATTTGATTTGATTTCATTGTTACATAGTCAAGTACAAAACTACAGGAGTCCAGTGACAATGAGTAATGTCACCACACAAGGTGCCATCTTAGGTACAAGTACCTAGGCACAGAATCTTAAGAACAAGGAAGGAAGGAAGAACAAAGTTAAAAGTTAAACATTGCTGTAATTATAGTACAGCATAATATATACAAAATAAGGTTAAAAGTTACACATTGCAGCCCTTTTAGGCTTAAGTAGAAAATAAAGAAATAAAGTGGAAAGTTCAAGCATTACAGAATTTTTAAAATGCTTAGTCACAGTGGGACCGCAATTCGAGGAATCATCTCAAGATTGGAAGACCATGCTGGACCGAGAGTCTGTGCTGAGAGGTACACATGTAGGAAGTATGTAGGGATTCTATGATTCTACACCTTCCAGGTGGAGCAGCACTTTACCTGCACTTCACTCAGTCTAGTCTCCTGCATTCACTGCTCACAATGTGGCCTCCTCTGTGTTGGAGAGACACAGTTCCGACTGGACAGCCACTTTGTAGAACACCCACATTCTTCTCACAAAAAAGACCCTGAACTTCCATTGCCTGTATCTTTAAACCCCCCACCCTGTCCCTAGGCCAACATCTCTGTCTCAGGTTTGCTGCAGTGCTCCAGTGAAGGTCAGCGCAAGCTGGAAGAACAGCATCTCATTTTCCGCTTTGAAATCCTGCAGCCTTCTGGATTCAGTATCGAATTCAATAACTTTAGAACCTGACCACCTTCTATGTCTTTTACCCAACCCTACACCCCAGGCCTTGACATCAAATGGGCTGCTTTCAGCACATTTATCTCTCCACCCCGGAGGCTCCCTTCCTTCATTCCTGATGAAGGACTTTTGCCCGAAATGTCGACTCTCCTGCTCCTCGGAGGCTGCCTGACCTGCTGTGCTTTTCCAGCACCACTCTAATCTAGACTCTGATTTCCAGCTTCTGCAGTCCTCACTTTTGCCTAGCTTTCAGCACAACCAACCCATTTTCACTCATTCATGGTTCCCACTATTTCTTATCAAGCTTCCCTTCTTCCTTAGCTTACTAGCAACCACCCCTTTGCAGCCTACCATTAACCCCCCTCACCATCCTGTCTCTGGGCTCCATCTGCACCTGCCCCTCCCTCCCATCCCCAACTTTCCACCGCAAACATCAACATAAATGCTGCCTTTCCCAGCTGCTTTCAGCTCTGAAGAAGAGTCACTGGACTTGAAATATTAACTCTGCTTCTCTCTTCACAGATGCTGCCAGACTTGCTGAGTTTCTCCAACACTTTCTGTTTTTGATAAATTCTTTTCCGACAGGAGAATCAGACGTTATCAGGGAGGGGGATGGGAATGCGTGGAATTCGAAACAGAGACAGATCAGCCATGAAGGCAGAGCATATTCAAGGGGCTGAATGGTCTACTTTTGCAGTGAATTTGTTGTGCCCAGGACACTGAAACCATCTCTGTCTGCCGAGTGATAACACGTTTGTGAACTTGCCTGTAGACCGAACAATGGGGGGGAGAGCTATGGTTAGGATGTGTCAGGAAAGTGTGAATCCAGGCTGTGAAGGGACTGGTGAAAGTGGAACATTGGTACAGTAATCAAGGCAGAAGTAGGTCAGGTTTGGATTTTGTGATAAACTCAATAAATTGTACTCAGCAGATCACAAAGTTATGATGTAAGACCTGCATTTAAATTGTCTTACTGATAATCCTATTGTACATTTTCAACATTTTTCAGTTTAATTTTAAACTTTCCAGCTTTTGCAATTTTTGCTTTTTAAGTTAAGGTTATGTTGGCAGAAATTGGATCCACTCTTCCAGAAACTGGAACATCATGATTTCACTAGACTAGTGTTTTCGCTGCTCACAGTGTGGTCTCCTTTGCTTTGGGAAACAAAGCGAAGAATGGGTGACCACTTTGCAGTTGCATTCTGTTTGTTCAAAACGACCCTGAGCTTCCTTTTGCCTGTCACTTCAACACAGAGTGGGAAATGCAAAAATATTCAAACATGTCATTTATGTTATTGTACAAACAAAAATAAAAGTTGCTGGAAAAGCTCAGAGGATCTGGCAGCATCTGTGCACAGAAATCAGAGTTAACGTTTCAGGTCCGGTCACCCTTCCTCAGAAGTGGACCTGAAACGTTAACTCTGATTTCTGTGCACAGACGCTGCCAGACCCTCTGAGCTTTTCCAGCAATATCTGTTTTTGTTTCTGGTTTGCAGCATCCACAGTTCTTTCGGATTTTATGTTGTTGGAGGAACTGGTCTGGTTATAAAAACGATTACAATGGCTTTAAACTACAGCACACAAAATTACCTTCTGGCCCCCTTGTTGTTCCATGTCCTCACCGTCCCCTGTTCACCATCAGGGGAAGTGTCATCAATTCCATCAGGAACTGGTCAACATGTGGTTTCCTTGAGCCCGTGTGGGAAAAGGAGAGGGTGGAACCTGTTGGGTGCTTCATGAGCAGACTGTCAAAGCCACTTGGCACTAAGCCTCATCACCAGAACTTTCCACCATAGAACATAGAACATAGAACAATACAGCACAGAACAGGCCCTTCGGCCCACGATGTTGTGCCGAACATTTGTCCTAGCTTAAGCACCTATCCATGTACCTATCCAATTGCCGCTTAAAGGTCACCAATGATTCTGACTCTGCCACTCCCACAGGCAGCGCATTCCATGCCCCCACCACTCTTTGGGTAAAAAACCTATCCCTGACATCCCCCCAAACCTTCCACCTTTCACCTTAAATTTATGTCCCCTTGTAACACTCTGTTGTACACAGGGAAAAAGTTTCTGACTGTCTACTCTATCTATTCCTCTGATCATTTTATAAACCTCTATCAAATCACCCCTTATCCTTCGCTGTTCCAATGAAAAAAGGCCCAGCACTCTCAATCTATCCTCGTACGACCTATTCTCCATTCCAGGCAACATCCTGGTAAATCTCCTCTGCACCCTCTCCAAAGCTTCCACATCTTTCCTAAAGTGAGGCGACCAGAACTGCACACAGTACTCCAAATGTGGCCTAACCAAGGTACTGTACAGTTGCAACATCACTTCACAACTCTTGAATTCAATCCCTCTGCTAATGAACGCTAATACACCATAGGCCTTCTTATAAGCTCTATCCACCTGAGTGGCAACTTTCAAAGATCTATGAACATAGACCCCAAGATCCCTCTGCTCCTCCACCTTACTAAGAACTCTACCGTTAACCCTGTATTCCACATTCTTATTTGTCCTTCCAAAATGGACAACCTCACACTTGGCAGGGTTGAACTCCATCTGCCACTCCTCAGCCCAGCTCTGCATCATATCTAAGTCCCTCTGCAGCCGACAACAGCCCTCCTCACTGAATATTTACTATCTACCACCACTCTCTGACTTCGACCAGTTCGCCAGTTTTCTATCCAATTGGCCAAATTTCCCTCTATCCCCTGCCTCCTGACTTTCCGCATAAGCCTACCATGGGGAACCTTCTCAAATGCCTTACTAAAATCCATGTACATAACATCCACTGCTCTACCCTCATCCACATGCTTGGTCACCTCCTCAAAGAATTCAATAAGACTTGTAAGGCAAGACCTACCCCTCACAAATCCGTGCTGGCTGTCCCTAATCAAGCAGAGTCTTTCCAGATACTCATAAATCCTATCCCTCAGTACCCTTTCCATTACTTTGCCTACCACTGAAGTAAGACTAACTGGCCTTTAATTCCTGGGGTTATCCCTATTCCCTTTTTTGAACAGGGGCACAACATTCGCCACTCTCCAGTCCCCTGGTACCACCCCTGTTGACAGTGAAGACGAAAAAATCATTGCCAACGGCTCTGCAATTTCCTCTCTTGCTTCCCACATAATGCCCGGGGGACTTGTCTATCCTCAAGTTTTTCAAAATGCCCAACACATCTTCCTTCCTAACAAGTATCTCCTCTAGCTTACCAGTCCATTTCACACTCTCCTCTTCAACAATACGGTCCCTCTCATCTGTAAATACAGAAGAAAAGTACTCATTCAAGACCTCTCCTATCTCTTCTGACTCGAAGACATCACTTGGCTGGTGGTGAGAAGGGCACTACCTGTCAGATCCTTCATGTATGCCCGGTCAGTCTGTGCTACCGAACGCTGCCCTCAAAGTAGCTGCGGGGCAGGTAAAGACTGTCACACATCTCCTTTTAGAATGAGGCCTTGCAAAGGAAGTCTGGAGAAAGATGTAGTAGTTTGTGTCAAGGTTCGTCTCAAGCAGCTCCATGACACGTAATCCAAGATGGAGCTCAGGAAAAATTTCTGGCTGTAACAGTGATTTCCTCGAATTCCAGGAGCAGCAACTGTTTTATATGCTGTTGCATTGTTTAGAACTCTGGAGAAAAAGAAAGTCAAAACAAGATTTGGATGTGAGCATAAGAGGTACAGTTAGTAAGTTTGCAGATGACACCAAAATTGGAGGTGTAGTGGACAGCGAAGAAGGTTACCTCAGATCTTGATCAGATGGGCGAAGGAGTGGCAGATGGAGTTTAATTTAGATAAATCTGAGGTGCTACATTTTGGAAAAGCAAATCAGAACAGGATTTTACACTTAATATTTTTATGAATAAAGAATATCTCTGCAATAAAAAAGTCTAATACTACGCTGTTATTTTTACTTTTTATTTGTTCATTCATGGGATGTAGGCTTTGCTGGCTAGGCAGAATTTATTTCCCATCCCTAACAGCCCTTGAGAAGGTGGTGGTGACCTGCTTCCTGACCTGCTCCATACTATGTGGTGTTTCTACAACCACCCAGTGCTGTTAGGAAGGGAATTCAAATATAATGGTGATCAGAGTATAGCTCTGGCCTAGTAAAAGTACATGGAACACCGAGGGAATTCAGTTATGTACAGGATGCACTGCCTTGGCTGACTATCAACAAGCCCTTCACTACCTACTGTTTCCCTCACATCCCCTCTCTGGGCCCATCTGCTTCTATCCCTTCACTCCCCTCAGCCATCCCCCCTATCCCAATCATCAAGATATACAGTACATGGATGGCACAGTGACTCAGTGGTTAGCAGTTTCCTCCCACAAACCAAAGATATGCAGGTTAGGTGAATTGGCCATGCTAAATTGCCCATAGTGTTCAGGGATGTGTAGGTTAGTTGCATTAGGTGCATGGGAAATGTAAAGTAATAGAGTCTGGGTGGGATGCTGTTCGGCGGGTCGGTGAGGACTTGTTGGGCTGAATGGCCTGTTTCCACACTGTAGAGATTCCACACCACCCACTCCCAGCTGCTTTCAGTTCTGATGAAGGTCACTGGATTCAAAATGTTTCTCTCTCTACAGATGCTGCCAGACCTTGAAATTCACCCAGTCTATTTTGACAGTATCTTCCAAACCCACAACCACTTCCATCTGGAAGGACAAGGGCAGTAGATACATGGGAAAACCACCTGCAAGTTTCCCTCCAAGCCGATCACCATCCTGACTTGGAAATATATCACCGTTCCTTCACTGTTGCTGGGTCAATATTCTGGAACTCTCTTTCTGATGGCATTGTGGGTCAACCTACAGCACATGGACTGCAGTGGTACAAGAAAGCAGCTCACCCCCACCTTCTCAAGGGACAATTAGAAATGGGCAATAAATGCTTGCAACACCCATACTCCATGAACAAACAGGATCTTGCATGCCTTCATTAGCCTGGAGCACATGTTATGGTATAACTTTTTACCTACTTATTCTTTTCCCCAATATCCGAACTCCAATGTGACATTTTGCAGCTTGGGTCAGGGAACATATACTTATAATTTCAAATCAATGATAAAAAATTAATTCAATTACTGGCCCAGATCACTAGCTCATTGCTCAAAGATCAGTGAAAGTTGAGGCTTTGTTGATGGAAGTACTTGAGGCAAAAATACCATGAAATTTGAATAATAGTGGGAAAGATACTTGGGGAAGATTGATATAGCAGGGAATCTGGATTAAAATTGTACAGACTGACACAGTAACATTACAGTGATGAAGTTTTCAAGAGCTAAATAACCTTCTCCTGTCTGTCTGTTGTTCTGCCATCTCCCCTATTTATCTTTTCAGACTGTATTTTTAATGTAGCTATGAAGGGTTAATTAAGCATTCTGTGTATCAGTAATTTCCTTATCAGAAATATTCACATAGCAGGAATTCTCTTGAACCATTTGGTGTCGACATTCTGTTGCTACATTTCTGGGATTCTTTTAAGTGTAACAGAAGCAAAGTATTTTCAAAATGCAAACCATTTGATGCTGGTCCTCAGCAGTCAGTTCAAAAGTATTTCCCACAGAAGCCTTTATCAAATATCTGACCCAATGGCAAATTGAAAAAATGTGGAAGATGCTGAAACCATGAGGAAATTATCTAATTTTGCAGAGATTTATCTTAAAATTGTCCCACCAGAGGAGGGAAAACTCTGAGATTTGAAACAACTTGTTTCCTGTTGCTTCACACTCAGAGTGTGACTGGGAATCGGGCAGACTGGAAGACTGGGAGGACTGCAGATGCTGGAAGGCAGAGTCAATAAAATCCTGAGCTGGAAAACCACAGCCAGTCAGACAGTGTTGGTGGAGCAGGAAGGTCAATGTTTCGGGTTAGGAGCCTTCATCAAGACTGGGGATGGGGAAGGGAGCTCAGGCATAACTTTGAGGAAATCTTTGAGGAGAAAGTGAGGTCTGCAGATGCTGGAGATCAGAGCTGAAAATGTGTTGCTGGAAAAGCGCAGCAGGTCAGGCAGCATCCAGGGAACAGGAGAATCGACGTTTCGGGCATAAGCCCTTCTTCAGGAATCCTGAAGAAGGGCTTATGCCCGAAACGTCGATTTTCCTGTTCCTGGATGCTGCCTGACCTGCTGCGCTTTTCCAGCAACACATTTTCAGCTCAAAACTGGGAAATGTCTGCTACTTCCCATAATCCCAACATTTCTAAATATTTCCTGATCAATCTGTTATTACACAACTTTAGACCTGATTGGCACTTGAACCTGGGTGTCCTGGTTCGGAGATAAGGACATGACTGTTGCACCATAAGATCATTCGCAAAGTTTCCAAGCTCAGGTAAATCCATTGGGTCTTTAGGAAAATTTGTAATTTCACTTTCAGCTTGTTTTTAGTTCCCTGAGCCTCGTGACCTCATCAATCAGCTGGGTGACACCAGGAAGGGGAGTGGGTATCTCTCTGGCGTCTCTCTAACCAAGTGACGTTGGGTGACAGAGACTCATACACAAGGTTAAGGCTGAGATCCAGGATGAACAGTGTGCTGCACTCTCTGAGCCACCTTCTTTCAGGTCAGTCGTGAAACCAGGGCTTCTGCCTACCACCGAGGTGGTTGTCAAAGTTCCCATGATGCCATTTCAAAGAAGAACAGGGATTTTCCCCAACTTCCCGACCAACATTTACCCTTCCATGAATATTATTAATAAGAAACAGGCTGCCTGGTCTGATTAAGTTGACGCTAGGCTTCCCTCTAAGAAATTAAAGGTTAGGAAATCAATGGGGTGAGGATGGAATTCAACTTGCATTTCAACAATGTCCAGATACACTGATTTAAAATGACTGGACAATTTGAATTCTATTTTTATCTGAGATTGAGTTTCACGGTTCATCCACTTTTCCATGAAGACTGTAAATTAGGAGCTGCCATGCCATTAAACATTATGAACCAAATGTGGTGACAGTTCTGCAGGAGCAAGCATGTCATTGGGAGAGTAATACAAAGCCATTCACAACCCTCTGTAGTAGGTGTATTTAATGAGTAACTTTAACACAAACTTGTTAATTGGTTTGTCGTATTGGTACAATTAGCTGTACAGCTTGTATATCCAAAGTAGTTCCTCAAATTTAATTCCCAGAGCAGAAAATCATTATCCATGTTCTTTTCCTGTTGGTAAAACTTTACGCAGTCATGTCTTCATTTGAGGGGCTTTTGAATTTATCTGCCCATTAATTTTAATTTGCTACCTTTCAGTTATCTTTGATTGATAGTTTTCTCCATTAATTCAGCATCTCTCCCTCTCAACAACCATTTCTCTAAAGCATGAAATTTATAATGTGTAGGTTAGGCACATGAGCCATGGGAAATGCAGGGTTACAGGGATACAGTAGGGGAATGGGTCTGGGTGGGATGGTCTTCGGAGGTTTGGCGTGGACTTGTTAGACTGAATGGCCTGTTTCCACAATGTGGGGATTCTTAAAAAAACTGGTGCCTGTGTTTGTACAGCCATTATTTGTTCCTCTCGTTGAGAGAGATGGTGGTGTACTTCTTCAGTAATCCAGACCCTAGACTAATCGTCTGGGACATGAGTTCATATTTCTTTATAATTTAAATGCTATTGATAAATATGGAATATATAGAAATGATTATATCAGTCATAGTGTCCATGAAGCTAACATTGATTGTTGTAAAACCCATCTGATTCACTGATGTTCTTTAGGGAAGGAAATCTGCTGTCCGTCCCTAGTCTGGTCTATATATGATTCCAGCCCCACAGCCATCTCAGTTAGCTAATGGAATACAACATGGGAAAGTGTAAGGTTAGGCACTTTAGTTGAAAGAATGTAAGCATAAACTACTTTCTAAACGGGGAAAATCTGAAGCGCAAAGGGACTTGGGATTCTTAGTTCAGGATTCTCTTCACACTAACATGCACATTTAGTCCACAGCTAGGGAGGCAAATGCAATGTTAGCATTCACTTCAAGAGAAGTAGAATGCAAGAGCAGAGATGTCCTGCTGAGGCTGAATAAGGTCAGACCGCATTTGGCTTTGTGTGTAGGGAAGAATGTGCTGGTCTGGGAGGGAGTCCAGGGGAGGTTTTACAAGAGTGATCCTAGGAGTGAAGGGCTTGTCACATGAGGAACAGATGAGGACTCTGGGTCTGTACTCAATGGAGTTTAGAAGGATGGGGGTGGGGGGGGTGGGGGGGTCTGATTGAAACTTACAGAATACTGAAAGGCCTGGGTAGAGTGGACATGGAGAAGATGTTTCCATGAGTAGGAGAGACTAGGAATGAGGGCACAGCCTCAGAGTGAAGGGATGACACTTTAGAATTGAGATGAGGAGGAATTTCTTCAGTCAGAGGGTGGTTGATCTGTGTATCTCATTGCCACCTAGGGCTGTGGAGGCCAAATCATTGAATGCATTTAAGACAGAGATAGATCATCAACATCGAACCCCTACCATGTGGAAACTGGCCATTTGGTCCAACAAGTCCATACTGACCCTACAAAGAGAATCCCACCCAGACCCATTCCACTACCCCACTGCTCTACATTTACCCCTGACTAATGCACCTAACCTACGCATCCCTGAACATGATGGGCAATTTAACATGGCTAATCCATCTTAACCTGCACATCTTTGGACTATGGGAGGAAATCAGAGCACCGGAGGAAACCCACACAGACACGGGGAGAATGTGCAAACTCCACACAGACAGTCGCCCGAGGCTGGAATCAAACCAGGGTCGCTGGTGCTGTGAGGCAGCAGTGCTAACCATAGGTTCATGTTTTGTAAGGGGATCAAGAGTTACAGGGGAAGGCAGGAGATTAAACTTAAGAAACATATCAGCCATGATTGAATAACAGAACAGACTCAATGGGCTCAATGGCCTAATTTTACTCCTATATTTTTTGACCTATGGCCAAATGTGACATTTATTCCTAATAATTGACCAGGAGCTTATTGCAGCAGTGAATGATAGTCCTTTCCAATCAGGTACTTCCATATAAGATTTATGAATAACATT
Source organism: Chiloscyllium plagiosum (assembly GCF_004010195.1). Lineage (NCBI taxonomy): Eukaryota > Metazoa > Chordata > Chondrichthyes > Orectolobiformes > Hemiscylliidae > Chiloscyllium > Chiloscyllium plagiosum. The sequence continues at coordinate 72,346 of NC_057736.1, forward strand.
CAGGCCCCTCTGTTTCCTCTCCCCACAGCAATTCTGAGCTCTCTCATTCAGCAGTGAATTCAATACCACTAACCTAAAGCAAAAAACTGCCAATGCTGGAAACACGAAGCTAAATCAGAAATTGCTGGAGAAGCTCCGCAGATTTGGCCACATCTATGGAGAGAAAACAGAGTTAACATTCCAGGTGCAGTAACCTTTCTTCAGAAACTCAGCACACTGTGGGAATTGAATATGAAACCTTCCCTTGCTCACTTGCAATTGAATAAACTCATTGAGTCATTGCAATAATATTAGACATTATAAGTCATGGAGCAGCCTGTGACATGTGGGGCGGCACGGTGGCACAGTGGTTAGCACTGCTGCCTCATAGCGCCAGAGACCCGGGTTCAATTCCCATCTCAGGCAACTGTCTGTATGGAGCTTGCACATTCTCCCCATGTCTGCGTGGGTTGCCTCTAGGTACTCTGGTTTCCTCCCACAGTCCAAAAATGTGCAGGTTAGGTGAATTGACCATGCTAAATTGCCCGTAGTGTTAGGTGAAGGGGTAAATGTAGGGGAATGGGTCTGTGTGTGTTGCTCTTCGGCGGGTCGGTGTGGACTTGTTGGTCCGAAGGACCTGTTTCCACACTGTAAGTAATCTAATGTCTTAAAAAAAAACACAAGGCACCTGGATAAGAAATGTGTAAGAATTAAAGATGGAGTTTGAAAACCTGATTATAGTTTAAAAACTAAACTATGACTGATGGGAAGTCCCTGCAACTTGAGGTCTGATGAGTCAGTTCAGAGTCAAGTCCTGGCTGATAAAATCTGTCTTGGTTCTGGCCCATGTTGGGTGCTGTCAAGCAGACAGTGGACATCATTTTCATACTGAGGAGCGATATTAGAGGACAGCAGGTCTCAGCAGGAGTCAGTGAACAAGAATATCCTTGAGGCTGATACACTTGCCATCAGTGTGTTGGTGCAGGGTTTCTGCTCCATCTTCAGGTGTACCCGACATCAACACAATCTGAGGGGTCAGTACATTTCTGTAAAATGGGAGGATGATAAACTATCAGGTTTTTGTAATGGCTGGAAAGAACAACTTGTATTTATCTGACACCTTTCGAGACTGCTGGATCTCTAATGTTTCACGCAGCAAGATCCCACACACTACAGATGATGATCAGGTAATCTGGTTTATCTCATGATACTGATCAAGGGATAAATATCACCTAAAATTGTGTCATGGGATGTTTTACACCCTTGAGGGAGGGCACATGGAACCATTCATTCAAAAGGTGACATCTCTTGGCAATGCAGCACTCTCTCAGTACTCCACCAGAGGATCAACCCAGGTTACTGCACTCAGTGTTACTCACTGACACAGAGCTGATAAAGGAGACCAATGGGGGACAAGCGGTGGGGGAGGCAGGAGTGCTGTGCAGGTAATGTAGGGGGACTGCGAGAGTCAGCGCAAGCTAAAACAATCAGTGTTTCCCTCAGTTTCCAGTCCCAGGACTCAGACATCCTGAAAATGAGACTTTTACACTGAAAGAGTGAGAAAGCTGGGCCCTGGAGGAGAATCAGCAGTGGTATAAATTAATATAATTTACACATATTTTTACATAGAAGAAAAATACTACAGACACTAGAAATCTGACATATACATAGAAAATGTTGCAAATAATCAGCAAAGTCAGGCAGTTGACATTTCAAAGTTGAAAAGTGTGGTGCTGGAAAACCACAATATGTCAGTATCATCCGGGGAACAGGAGCCCTCTGTCAAGAATGTGAGGGGGTAGGGGAAGGGGAGCTGAAAGATAAATAGGAAGGTGAGGGTGGGGCTGCTGGGAAGGTAGTTGGTAGATGCAGATGTGGGGTGACAGTGATAGGTCAGAGGGGAGGGTAGAACTGATAGATGGGACAGTTCAAGAGGGTGGTGACGTGTTGGAGGGTTGGATGTAGGATGAGGTGGGGGGAAGGGAGATAAGGAAACTGGTGAAGTTGATGCCGTGTGGTTGGAGGGTTCGAAGGGGAAGATGAGGTGATCTTCCTCCAGTTGTCAGGTAGCTTTGACTTGGCGGTGGAGGAGGCCCAGGACTTGCATGTCCTTGGTGGAGTGGGAGGGGGAGTTGAAGTGATCAGCCACAGGGTGGTGGAGTTGTTTGGTGTGTGTGTCCCAGTGATGTTTCCTAAGTTGGTGTCCTGTCTCCCCAACGTAGTGGAGACCACATCACAGAGAAGACCATAGTCCTAGTGCACCATCATTAGACAGCAATGACTGATAATGGTCTAAGCTGAGAGTCACCACACCTCGGTGAGGGGAAGAGATTGAGAAAGAGAGTCTTTCACAGTAACCTTAGCCAGGGTAGGAATTAAACCAACACTCAGCCCATCACATTGTACTGCAAGTCAGCCATCCAGCCAACTGAGCTAACCAACCCCCAGTATAAAATGCCCCCAACTGCAAATGTGTAGGACTTCCTCTGTCAATTTGTTTCAATGATCAAGTTCACATTCCTGGAATTTTCTGGGTCTAGAATTTGAACTAAGGAGTCCAGTTTCTATAATGAGGCCGCCTACATTTGCTGTCCATGTAGGATACCTGTGGATACAGAGGATACACCATAAATGTATATCCAGAGAATTGTTAAACCGCCATCATGCTGGGGGTAATATCAGCTGCAATCAAGTTATCATGGTTAGCTCAACTGAATCAGATTGTGAGGAGATGAACTTCACTTCAGGACATACATAAGAAAATTAGCTGGCTCTCTGGTGCAATGTGGAGGGAGGTCTGTGCTTTTGAAAGGGCATCTTTTGGATGAAACTTCATAAATTCGTTGCCCTCACACCCCCTGCTCTTCAGTGACTGGACGGTCAGAGCCCAGGGCACCATTTTAAAGAAGAGCAGGAAATTTCTCTTCCTAAGGTCCCATCTGATACCTTTTATACAGTCACAGAGTCATACAGCTCCCTACAGCATGGAAACAGACCCTTTAGTCCAACCCGTCCGTGCCGACCAGACATCCCAACCCAATCTAGTCCCACCTACCAGCGCCCGGCCCATATCCCTCAAAATCCTTCCTATTCATATACCCATCCAGATGCCTTTTAAACATTGTAGTTGAACTAGCCTCTATTGCTCAATTATAAAACGATAACCTGGTCATTATCACATTACTGTATGTGGGATCTTGCTGTGTGCACTTCAGAGGGCTGGCTTCCAATATTACAACAATACATATGTTTCAGAATAGTTCATTGGCTGTGAAGCATCCTGTCCTGTGGTTGTGACAGATGCTATGTAGCACAATTCTTTTGAAACTTATGTGGGTAATACATCATTTAAAGCGAACAGGGTTAGAAAAATGAGAGAAAGTTAAATTGTGTTTTCACAAATGAAGAATCGAATTGATCTGTGAGTGGGTGTAAAGGCTCTTGTTATGTAATAACCACACACTGAAACCATTGAATGCTATTTTTCACATTTTCACATGATAATTTATCAGTTATTAGGTTTGCAGAAGAACATAATGTGTAATGATAAACAGTTGAGCGCCTAATAAGTAGAAAGGTGTCACTAGATACAAAACAGGTGGAAAGAAGAGGTGAAATGTTCAGGGTAGCCCCTTCATCCTGTTACAGATGAGAAAGTGCCGGGTCTCACAATCTGTGCTGTGATGGGACTGAGTGGGGATGATACTATGCAAATCATACAATCTCAAGATGATTAGTTCTTGATCATACCCAATGGCACCATGATACCTTGTGGTGCTGTCTGCTCACAGGCACAAAGTTGGCAAAGACATTGTCCGTTATTGTTGACCTTGTCCACCCCATGGTGACATCGGCTCGTAGCCCTAGAAGGTTTCACATTTGCAAATGTGACAGTCTGCTGCATACCAACATCTCCTTGCTCCTGCGTTGGTACCAAATGCCAGCACTTTGCAGTGATATGGCAATGATTGTCATCCAACAAAGCTTTCCAGGAAGTGGCAATGCTGGTGGCAATCAGCCGTGTGGGGCTCAAAGCTCAGTCAGCTGTGAAGCTGCAGGAACCTTGTTTGGCAAAGGTACAAACTGTGATAAAGACTGGGCAGAGACCCATTCAGCTGCAGTGACATCTGTCATTGTGGTGAGAAACAAAATCTACACAATGTGCAGCAAAACCCCAACAGCTCAAACATTGCAGAGCCTGAAAGTAACCCCTTCTCCAGTGCCTGCCCACATATCCGCCATCCCTCTGACACTTTATGTCAGTTTCAGAATTTCCAGTTTGCAGGCTCCATCTACCTCCTCTTTCCTCATGGGCATGCAATCTCTTTACACGTCCATCGTCCACCAGGACAGTCTCAGGGCTCTCTGCTTCTTCCTGGAATCAGTCCTTATCCGCCATCCCACTTCCTCCACCTGTCCCAGCTCGTTCTCACTCTGAACACCTTCTCCTTTAACTCCTCTGACTCTCTCCAGGTTAGAGGAGTGACCATGGGAACTCACATGGGCCCCAGTTATTCCTGTCTCTTTATGGGGTAAGTGGAACATTCCTCGGTCCAGTCCTGTTCCAGCCCTCACCCACAACTCCATGTCAGCAAGATGGTGGACATTATCAGTGCAAATTTCTTCTCTCATTCAGAATTGGAAAAGTTTTTCAATTTTGCTTCCAATTTCCACCCTGCCCTCACTTTCACCTGATCCATCTCTGACTCCTCCCTTCCCTTCCTTGACATCTCTCATTCCATTTTTGGGAATAGGTTGGCCACCAATATCCACTGCAAACTCACCCACACCCACAGTTCACTGGACTATACATCCTCATACCCTGAATCCTGTAAAGACTCTACTCCATTCTTCTAGTTCCTTTATCACATCTGCTCTGATGATGTCATCTTCAATAAGGAAGACTCCAAACTGTCTTCCTCATTCGAGAATTCCCCAGCACCGTTGATGACAGGGGCCCTCAGCTGGGTCTGACCCATCTCCCACTTTTCTGCCCTCACCCCCTCTCTTCCCTCCCACAATAGCGATAGTGTCCCCTATGTCCTTACCTACCATCCCACCAGCATCCACATCCAGAGGATCATTAGCCAACATTTCTGCCACCTCCAGCAAGCTGCCACCAAAAGACACATATTCCCCTTCCCTCCTCTCCCCTTCTTTGTCAGCCTTCTGCAGGGACCGTTCCCTCCAGGACTCACAGGTCCACTCCTCCCTCACTCCCAACACCTCCCACACCCTTAACAGGACCTTCCCTGCAACTGCAGAAGGTGTAACACTTGCCCATTTACCTCCCTCTTCCTCAGTATCCAAGAGCCCAAACCCATCTTCCAGCAGCAACACTTTACCTGCACTTCCCACAATCTAGTCATAGAATCAACAAATGCTGGAGATACGATGGGTCAGACAGCATCCATTGAGAGAGAGCAAACTAATGTTTTGAGGCTAGATGACTCTTCATCAGAGCTGACGTGAAGTGTCATCTAGACTCGGAATGTTAGCTTGCTCTATCCCCGTGGATGCTGCCTGACCCATTGTGATCTCCAGCATTAGTTGTCTTCTGTACAGATTTCAACATCTACAGTAACTCGTTCCTAGTCACAGAGTCATAGAGATTTACAGAATGGAAACAGACCCTTTAGCCCAGCCTGTCTGTGCTGCCCAGTTTTCACAATTAAATTATGTCCCATTTGCCTGTGTTTGGTCCATATCCCTCCACAATATTCCATCCATGTACCTGACCAAATGTTTCTTGAATGATGAAATTGTACTCGCCTCCACCAATACCTTCAGCAGTCCATTGCAGACACTCACCACCCTCTGTATAAACAAACTGCCCTTCTGGCCTCTTTTGTATCTCTCCCCTTAAACCAACGTGCTCTAGTTTTAGATTCACTTACCATGGGGAAAAACCATTGGCTATCTACATTATCTATGCCTCTTTTGACTTTATAGACCGCTCCTCCGGTCTGGGTACCATCTAGTAAATCTTTTCCGCACTCTTTCCAGTTTAATAATATCCCATATAAAATAGGAACCCAGAACTGGATACAGTACTCCAACTGTGGCCTCACCAACATCTTGTACAGCTGCACCAAGATATCCTAACTCCTGTACTCAATGCACTGACACATGAAAGCTAACATGCCGAAAGTCTTTAGTTTGGTCGCTTCTACATTGGGGATACATCGGGTGATAGCTTTGCAAAACACCAATGCTCTGTCCACAAAAACAACCCTGAGCTTCCAGTTGCCTATCACTTTGACACACTAATGTCGAATGTACAAAAGTACGCTCAAAAATATTTTAAAAAGTATTCACAAACTATTATCGTGTGATCTACTCTATCTCCAACCCCTGCACTAGTTTCACAAGCACAGAATAATTAACTTCTGGTTGTAGAAATGAATTGCTGGAGCTAATTACTTGCTGCACTGTTTTTTTTGAAGAAGTTGCTTTCACACTTTTCGAGCTGCTAACACTTCCTATTTTCACTTCTTTCTTTACTATTCAGTCATGGAACATGGACATTACTGGCTGGGCCCGTATTAATGGCCCATCTCCAGTTGTCCCTTCGAGGGTTTGGGTGAGCTGCTTTCTTCAACAGCTACAACACACACTCATACAGTCATAGAGATGTACAGCATGGAAACAGACCCTTCAGTCCAACCCATCCATGCCGACCAGAGATCCCAACCAATCTAGTCCCACCTGCCAGCATTTGGCCCAGATCCCTCCAAACCCGTCCTATTCATATACCCATCCAAATGCCTCTTAAATGTTGCAATTGTACCAGCCTCCACCACTTCCTCTGGCAGCTCATTCCATATACGTACCAGCTCTGCATGAAAATGTTGCCTCTTAGGTCCTTAGACCCTAAACCTATGCCCTCTAGTTCTCGACTCCCTGACCACAGGGTAAGACTTTGCCTATTTATCCTATCCATGTCCTTCATGATTTTATAAACCTCTATAAGGTCACCCATCAGCCTCCGACACTCCAGGGAAAACAGCCCCAGCCTGTTCAGCCTCTCCCTGTAGCTCAAATCTTCCAACCCTGGCAACATCCTTATAAATCTTTTCTGAAACCTTTCAAGTTTCACAACATCTTTCCGATAGGAAGGAGACCAGAATTGCACGCAATATTCCAATAGTGGCCTAACCAATGTCCTGTACCGCCGCAACATGACCTCCCAACCCCTGTATTCAATACTCTGACCAATAAAGGAAAGCATACCAAATGCCTTTTCCACTATCCTGGATTAGTGGTGCTGGAAGAGCACAGCAGTTCAGGCAGCATGTGAGGAGCAGAAAAATCGACGTTTTGGGCAAAAGCCCTTCATCAGGAATATTATTATTATTCCTGATGAAGGGCTTTTGCCCGAAACGTCGATTTTACTGCTCCTCGGATGCTGCCTGAACTGCTGTGCTCTTCCAGCACCACTAATCCAGAATCTGGTTTCCAGCATCTGCAATCATTGTTTTTACCTTCTTCACTATCCTATCTACCTGTGACTCTACTTTCAAGGAGCTATGAACCTGCTCTCCAAGGTCTCTTTGTTCAGCAACGTTCCTCAGGACCTTCCAATCAAGTGTAAAGTCCTGTTCTGATTTGCTTTTCCAAAATGTACCATCTCACATTTATCTAAATTAAACTCCATCTGCCTCTTCTCAGCCCATTGGCCCATCTAATCAAGACCCTGTAATCTGAGGTAACCTTCTTCGCTGTCCACTACACCTCCAATTTTGGTGTCATCATGCAAACTTACTAACTATACCTCCAAGATTAATATTGAAATCATTTATATGAATGACGAAAAGTAGAAGACCCAGCACTGATCCTTGTGGCACTCCACTGGTCACAGGCTTCCAGTCTGAAAAACAACCCTCCACCACCCTCTGTATTCTACCTTCGAGACAGTTCTGTATCCAAATAGCTAGTTCTCCCTGTGTTCCTTGAGATCTAACCTTGCTAATCAGTCTCCCATGGGGAACCTTGTTGAAAGCCTTACTTCAGTCCATTTAGATCATGTCCACTACTCTGCTCTCATCAATCCTTTTTGTTACTTCTTCAAACAACCCAATCAAGTTCTTGAGAATAATTTCCCATGCACAAAGCCATGTTGACTATCCCGAATCAGTCCTTGCCTTTCCAAATACATGTACATCCTGTCCCTCAGGATTCCATCCAGCAACATGCCCACCGCCGATGTCAGGCTCACTGGTCTATAGTTCCCTGCTTTTCCTTACCACCTTTCTCTATTAGGGAGGGAGTTCCAGGATTTTGGCCCAGCGATTGTGAAGGGACAGCAATATATTTCTAAGTCAGGATGGTGAGTGGCTTGGAGGAAAACTTGCAGGGGGTGGTGTTCCCATGTTTCTGCTGTTCTTGTCCTTTGAGACGGTAGAGCATGCAAGTTTGGAAGGTACTGTTAAAGCCTTGACTTGTTACTGCAGTGCATCTTATGGACAGTACACACCACTGCTACTGAGTATCGGTGGTGAAGGGAGTGGGTGTTTGTGGATGTGATACCAATCAAATAGACTGCTTTCTCCTTGATGGTATCAAGCTTTTTCAGTGTTGATGGGGCTTCCCCCATCCAGGCATGTGGGGAATATTCCATCACACTCCTGCCTTGTGCTTTGTAGATGCTGGAAAAAGACTGGGAATTCAGGAGCTGACTAGCTCTTGATCTTCTCTTGGAGTCACTGTATGTATATGGCTAGTCCAGTTCTGTTCTGTCAAGAAAATTGATGTTTCAGGCAAAAGCCCTTCATCAGGAATCCTGATGAAGGGCTTTTACCTGAAACGCCAATTTTCCTGCTCCTCGGATGCTGCCTGACCTGCTGTGCTTTTCCAGCACCACACTGATCTTGACTCTAACCTCCAGCATCTGCAGGACCCACCTGTTCTGTTTTTGGCCAATTGTAACTTCCAGGATGTTGTTAGTGGGGGTGTTAGTTACGTTAGAGCCCGGGTGTCCTTGGAGAAGGAGCATGCGGTCTCCACTGACACCCTGGAGTTGTTCAGGGAGAGGTGGGTGCCACAGGGAGTGGAGTGCATCATTTCTCCCTCCAATTCTATTTTGATTTAGTCCTTACCCTCCCCTTCACTGTTTTGATCACACAGCACTGCCCTTTGATGTGAAGGGCACTGCTTGTCACTGGCCACTCGGCTGTTTCCTTTCTTCCTGGTGGTGGAAATTGAATAAAGATTTGTGCACCTAGTGTCTCTCACTGTGTCTCACACCTATACACACACAACATGGGTGCTGGGGAAAAAATACGCACTACCGCAGTTAGGCAGGAGTGTGGGGGTAAAAAAAAGGAAAAAAAAGAGTGGGGGAGTTAGTAATGGTAATGCCAGTGAATGTCAAGGAAACCTGGCTAGATTCGTAAACAAAAACAAAAAATTACTGGAAAACCTCAACATTTGTGGAGAGAGAAACAGAGTTAATGTTTCAGGTCCAATGACGCTCTCTCCACAGTTGCTTCAATATCTGAGGAGTCACGAATCGTGCTGAGCATTGTGCCCTCAACAGCGAACATCCCCACTTCTGAACTTATGATGGAGGGAAGGTCACTTGCTTTTACATTTCCAGAGTTGTATCAACGATCTGAATCTTGGTGTTCAGGGAACACTTTCCAAGTTTGCAGATGGCAGTGAGTTTGGAAGAATTGGAAACTGTGAGGAGGACAGTGTGGGTCTCTAAAAGGGACATTGACAAGTTGGGGAGTGGGTGGATAAATGGCACAAGAGGTTCAATGCAGAGAAGTGTGAGGTGACACACTCTGTTAGGAAGAATATTGAAAGGCAATCTAAAATAGGGAATGCAATTCTAAAGAGGCTGCAGGAGCGGACTGAGCAAAGATCAATGAAGGAGGTAAGACAGGTGGAGGGACCAGTTAATAAAGCATAGAGTGTCCTTGGCTTTATTAATCAGGGCAGAGAGCAATGAGGTGTTGTTGAACTTGTGTAAGACACCTGTTCAACTGCAGCTTGGAGTGTGGGGTCAGATTACTGCACCATGTATTGAATGGGAATGATATTCTAATTCTCACAGGTGTGCAGGAACTTGCATTCCTCCTGCTAACAAAGAATGGGAGTCACCTTGGGAAGATCAGTGGGGAACATCCTAGTCTCTGAAACAACTGTTACCTTGCCAGGACTTGAGCACTAAAATCTAAAGCCAATGGTCCTGTGCAGTATTAAGTGAGTGCTACTCTGTTGGAGTTGTTGTCCAGCTTTCAGAACAACCAATATTAAACCAAAGCTCCATCTACCCTCTCAGGTGTGTGTATAAAATCCCATAACACTATTTTGAAGAAGAGCAGGGGAGTTTTCCTTGGTATCCTGTCCAACATTTCCCACCTCAGGCGACTGACCATGTGGAGTTTGCACATTCTCCCCGTGTCTGCGTGGGTTTCCTCCGGGTGCTCCGGTTTCCTCCCACAGTCCAAAGATGTGCAGGTCAGGTGAATTGGCCATGCTAAATTGCCCGTAGTGTTAGGTAAGGGGTAAATGTAGGGGTATGGGTGGGTTGCGCTTCGGCGGGGCGGTGTGGACTTGTTGGGCCGAAGGGCCTGTTTCCACACTGTAATGTAATGTAATCTAATCTAATCTAAAACATTTTTCCATTTATCAACCCATAAGACATAGGAACAGAAGTAGGCCATTTGACTCATTGAGTATACTCCGCCATTCAACAGGATCATGGCGGATTTGATCATCCTCAATTCCACTTTCCTGGCTTTTCCCCCAATCCTTGATTCCCTTCTTGATTAAAAAGTCTCAGCCTTGTATGGACATAACGACCCAACATCCACAGCCCTGCATGGTAACGACCCAACATCCAAGCCCTGCTTGGTAACGACCCAACATCCACAGCCTTGTATGGACATAATGACCCAACATCCACAGCCCTGCATGGTAACGACCCAACATCCAAGCCCTGCATGGTAACGACCCAACATCCAAGCCCTGCATGGTAACAACCCAACATCCAAGCCCTGCATGGTAACGACCCAACATCCACAGCCCTGCATGATAACGACCCAACATCCACAGCCCTGCATGATAACGACCCAACATCCACAGCCTTGCATGGTAATGACCCAACATCCACAGCCCTGCATGATAACGACCCAACATCCACAGCCCTGCATGGTAATGACCCAACATCCACAGCCCTGCATGGTAAAAAATTCGGATTCACTTGCGTCTGAGAGGAGAGACTCCACGTCACTCTGTCTTTAATATACACTCCTTTACTCAGAGATTATGAAGAGATCCAAAATAAATGACTCAATCACTACTGCATTGCTATGTATGGAATGCTGCTTTATGCAAGTTGGATGCTGCATTTCCAGCCCTGCAACAGTGACAGCACATCACCATTACAGCTCTGGCTGTGGTTAGGAAGCATGGTTCCTCTGAACCGTGGGAGGGTCTGCACAAAACCGACTGGCATGAGGACATTGTGAGTTCTGGTTCCAAAAGCCATGCACTTGAATTGGCAGGAGAAATTAGATAGAACATAAGTTATGAGAAGCCATTTAGAATGCAAATCTTGAATTTTCATTTCATATTGGGTTTATTGAGTGGATTGAAGATTATGCTTGATACAGAATGAAGGTTATCAATTCTATCTTATTAAGAACTGGTTTAGAATTGGACTCAGTTGAAAAGTGTGGTGCTGGAAAAGCACAGCAGGTCAGGCAGCATCCGGGGAGTAAGAGAATTAACGTTTCGGGTGTAACCTCTTCATCAGGAATTCCCAAGTCAACAAGTATCACTGATCACGAATTACATAATGGGATTTACCCAATATCTGATAGGAAATCACAAGATATTCCATTGAAAATTACCAGTTCTGAGTTTCCCCAGTTGTAGAACCCAATGAGGTTGATACACCATCATTGTATAACATATCTCCAGGAGTGGTTACTCTTAAAAAGTGAAGTGCCACATATTGGACATTATCCATAATCCAAGTGGAACAAGAAGTTTAGATTTAATCCTGTGCTATACTGGTCCATATGAATTGTGTCATTATTCCATTTGTAGCTTTAGCTGTGGTATTGCTTTTCATGTACTTACTGTGAGATAATGTCCAAGAAATTATATTTTGAGTGTTGACATTTCTGAACCAAAGCAGTGCAAAGAGTATCCAATAATTAAGGGGCAGACAAAAGGAAAGAATAAATTTAATTGCTATTTGAGATACTATAACCAGCAACAATTGCTTGGATAAACTGTGGAGAGAACAGAGAATAGTACAGCACAGGAAGAGGCCCTTCGACCCACCAAGACTGCACCAACATATGGTGCCTTTTCAAACTAAAAGCCTTTTGCCTCAATGAGGTTTGTATCCTTCTGTTTCCTGCCTGTTCATGCCTCCTCTTTAATGTTGCTAATGTATCCACCTCTCCCACCTCCTCTGGCAGCATGTTCCAGGCATTTCCCACCCTCTGTGAAAATAACCTGCTTCTCACTTCCCCTTTAAATTTACCCGCTTTTACCTTATACCTATGTCCCCACGTAATTGACATTTCTACCTTGGGATAAAAATTCATCAACTACCTGTTCTATCCAAGCCTCTCATTATTTTGTAAATTTCTGCCAGGTCTTCCCTCATCCTTCAACATTCAAGTGAAAACAAACCAAGTTTGCCAATCTCTCCTCAGAGCTAATACCCTCCAAATCAGACAACATCCCAGCAAACTATTTCTGCAACTCTCCAAAGCCTCCACCTCCTTCTAGTAGTTGTGCAAGCAGAACTGTACACACTGTTCAATAGGTAGCCTCACTAAAGTTCTCTACAGCGGAAACATGACTTGCCAATTTCTATAATCCATGCCCAATTGATGAAGGCAAGCATGCATACGCCTTCCGACCATCTGATCCACTTGTGTGGCCACTTTCAGGGAACTGTGGACTTGTATTTCAAAATCGCTCTATATGTTGATTTTTCTAAGGGTTCTGCCATTTAGTGTATCTTTCTGTTCTTCATTATTTGTTCCAAAATGCATCACCTTGCAGCTGGCCAGATTAAACTCAATTTTCCATTTCTTCACCCAAGTCTCCATTTTATCTCTACCCTGCTGTATCCTCTGGCAATCCTCCTCACTAGCGGCAGCTCCCCCAATCTTTGTGTCATTCACAAACACAGTAATCACATTACTTTTATGTATTACAAACAACAGAGCTCCCCGCAATAATCTTTGTCAAACACCACTGGTCATCTTACCAGTTTGCTGCCATGTGACTCCACCTTTTGTATCAGCCTGCCATGAGGGACCTTGAGAGTCCGTACAGACAACACCTACTGCCCTGCCCTCATCAATCATCTCAACAACCTCCCCCGCAGAAAGTTGTGCTGCCTTTCGGTAAGACAGGAAGTTGCTCATGATGAAATAGAAATCCAGACAAGAAGGGAAATTACTGAGGGGGAAATCCCAAATGAGATCATGGTGAAAAGGAACTGATCACAAAACACTTGGAGGAATCTCATTAGCATGAAGTGATTCTGTGATACTTTGCTTTCAGAATAACGTTCCCTGAAGAGATACCGCATAAAAATAACTGAAATATATCCAATCTTCCAGAGCACGTGGCTAGCGTATTGTGTTTTGTTTATGTAACTTTTCTTCATTAAGGGCAAATGAGAAGCCTCTGACACCTCAGGTGCAGCTTGATACAACTTTGTAATTAATGACTAATTGAACAACTGGATATTTTGAAGTGTTAGTTGCTGTTTGATTAAACCCTGCAAAAATCACAATGCAATCAGCCACCTGTTTTTTCTGACCATGTTTAAGTCTAGAGTCACAATAAAACCCAGAAATATACGCATATCTGCTTTGCAACTGGGATGTGAGTCAGGTGACCCAGGCTGCAGCGGCCTATGAATGACGATGAGTATGTTAGCAACCATTAGCCCAAATAACATATTAATATTTACTGTCCTTGGAAAAAACATTGCTCAGGTAGCCACAGAACTATGTGGGAGTAAATTATTACAGATGCTGGAATCTGTACTCTAGAGATCGCAGAGGGTCTGGCAGCATCCATGGAGAGAGAGCAAGCTACAAAGGTAGCTGGGTGACTATCAGGTGATAGAGCAATGGTTTGAGTCTAGATGACTCTTTCATAGAATCCCTACAGTGTGGAAACAGGCCTTTCGGCCCTACAAGTCCACACAGACCCTCTGAAGGGTATTCCACCTAAACCTCTTCCCCATTACCCAGCATTTATCCTTAACCTACACATCCTTGAACACGATAGGATAATTTAGCATGGCCAATTCACCTAATCTGCACATCTTTGGATTGTGGAAGTAAACTGGAGCACCCAGAGAAATCCCATGCAGACACAGGGAGAATGTGCAAATTCCACACAGACAGTCGCCCGAATCGAACCCTGGTGCTGTGAGGCAGCAGTGCTAACCACTAAGCCAACGTGCCACCCCATCAGACGTCACCCTCTCTCTGTAGATGCTGCCTGACTTCCAGTATGTGTTGCTTTCAGCCAGAGAACTCTCTTATTTTTCCGATTCCGAGGATATAGTAACCAGCCTAGTCGAATGCACTGGCCCCCAGTATATTTAAGAACAACTCCCAGTGGGCGGGGGGAGGAGGGATATCGTACCAAACACAAAAGCTGGTGTAAGGAAGATAAAGAGAAAACTTACTGAAACTTTGGATTCAGGAATGTTATGGTTAAAAAATAACAAATCATGTTTCTCTAAAGCATTTCAAACCATTAAACCATTCCTCTGAGCACTGTAGCAACACAATCAAACAAAATGGATGTGGAGTCAAACAAGGAGATAGTTGGAAGGACGACCAACTGACTGGTTGCAGAGGAGAGTAGTAGGGTAATTGTGCCCCTATTGTGGGACAGGAGGGTCGGGGTCAAGTCCCACTTGCTTCAGAGATGTGTCATGTCTGAACAATGTGATTAAAAATATAGACTTTAGCAGGGCTCCACTGTGCAAGATAGGTTTCCCATTTAAATACTTACATGATGGAGTTAGCGGCTTCGATTTTTGTTTCAGCAGCGGGAGCAGGGAGAGCATGGACCGGAAGCTTTCGGGAAGATACATTTCCCTCTTAAAGACTTATCCTCATGAATAGGCAGAGTGAAGACTCAACAGGAGTGGGTGTGTACACGGGGACTGCTGGACACGTGAACGGATATATTCGAGCTATGGCTAAACCCAACACACTACACGTGTAATGTCTCCCACCCGTCCTCCTCCACAAACAAAAGACTATGTAGAGAGCTGCTAAGGTAAGGCTTCTTTTGTTTTCTAAACATTTATTCAATCTCTCTTGGTAATGTAGATTTGAGGGGATGGAGGCTGGGGCAGTTACATGCTCCTCTTGCAGGATGTGGGAGGTAAGGGGCACCACTGGGGTCTCTGCTGACTGCACCCTCACAGACCGCATTAGGGAACTGGAGCTGGAGCTGGATGAACTTCAGATCATTCGGGAGGCTGGGGGGTGGTGATAGAGAGGAGCTATAGGGTGGTAGCCACACCTAAGTTACAGGATAAAGGTAGCTGGGTGACTGTCAGGAGAGGGAAAGGGAATAGGCAGACACTGCAGGGACCCCCTGTGGCTGTTCCCCTCAATAATAAGTATACCATTTCAGATATCTTAGAGGGGTGACCTACCAGGGGAAAGCCACAGCGGCCAGGTCTCTGTCACTGAAGGAGGGAGAATAGGAGAGTGATAGTGATAGGAGATTCAATGGTGAGAGGAATAAAAAGGAAATTCTGTGGTCGCGAGTGAGATTCTGTGATGGTATGTTGTCTCCTGGGTGCCAGGGTCAGGGATGTCTCGGATCAAGTCTACAGAATTCGTAAGGGGGAGGGAGAGCAGCCAGAAGTCTTGGAACATATCGGTACCAATGATATAGGTAGGGAAAGGGAGGAGGACCTGAAAAGGCAAGAGAGGGAGTTAGGTTGGAAGCTAAAAGTCAGAACGAGTGGAGTAGTAATCTTAGGATTGCTACGTGCCATGGGCTAGTGAGGCTAGGAACAAAGAGCGAGTGCAGATGAACACATGGCTGCAGGGCTCGTTTTGCAGGGAAGGCTTCAGATATGTGGATCATTGGGATACCTTTTGGGGAAAGTGGGTCCTGTACAAGGAGGACGGGCTGTATCTAAACTGGACAACAATATCCTGGGCGGGAAGTTTGGGAGAGCTCTTCGAGAGGGTTTAGACTAGATTGGCAGAGGGATGGGAACCAGAGCTATGGATCAGATGATGGAGTAGGTATTGAACAGCCAGATATAGCGTGTAGAGAGTCTGTGAGGAGGGATAGGCACTTAACAGGGCAAAGGTGCAGTCAGTGTGATGGGTGTCTATTTTAATGCAAGAAGTTGGAGGATTTGAGCTACAGGGAGACGCTGAACATGCTGGAGCTGTTTTCCCTGGAGCGTCGGAGACTGAGGAGTGACCTTATAGAGGTTTATAAAATCATAAAGGGCATGGATAGGGTAAATAGACAATGGCAGCATGATAGCTCAGTCATTAGCACTGCTGCCTCACAGCGCCACGGATCTGGGTTCGATTCCAGCCTCGAGTGACTGTCTGTATAGAGTTTGTACATTCTCCCCGTGTCTGTGTGCTCCAGGTTTCCTCCAGGTGCTCCAGTTTCCTCCCACAGTCCAAAACTATGCAGGTCAGGTGAATTGGCCATGCTAAATTGCCAATAGTATTAGATGCATTCATAAGGGGTAAATGTCGGGAAATGAATCTGGTGGGTTACTCTTCGGAGGGTTGGTGTGGACTTGTTGGGCCGAAGAGTCTGTTTCCACACTGTAGGGAACCTCATCTAATTTAATCCCTCAAAGCTGCCACCAAAGTCGTAAAGAAGGCATATGGTGTGTTGGCTTTCATTAACAAGGGGATTCAGTTCAAGAGCTGCAAGGTTATGCTGCAGCTCTATAGAGCCCTGGTTAGACCACACTTGGAATATTGTGTTCAGTTCTGGTCGCCTCATTATAGGAAAGATGTGGAAGCTTTAGAGTGGGTGCAGAGGAGACTTACTAGGACATTGCCTAAACTGGAGGGCATGTCTTATGGAGAAAGGTTGAAGGAGCTCAGGCTTTTCTCATTGGAGTGAAGATGGATGAGAGGTGACTTGATAGAGGTGTTCAGGGTGTTAAGAGACATAGATAGAATGGATAGCCAGAGACTTTTTCCCATGGTGGAAATGTCTATCACGAGGGGGGCATAATTTTAAGGTGATTGAAGGAAGGTTTAGGGGAGATGTCAGAGGTAGGTTCTTTACACAGAGAGTGGTGGGTGTGTGGAATGCACTGCCAGCAGTGGTAGTAGAGACAGATACATTAGGGACATTAAAGCAACTCTTGGATAAATATGTGAATGATAGTAAAATGAAGGGTATGTTGGTTAGTCTGATCTTAGAGTGGGATAGAAGGCTGGTACAACATCAAGGGTCGAAGGGCCTGTACTGTGCTGTACTGTTCTATGTTTTATGTTCTAATGTCCTTACCTCTGGGAAAGAGGCTTGGGTTGAAGTCTTAACCCACCTGCTCCAGAGGTGTGTAATAACATCTCTGAACAGTTACTTAGAAAATAACTACAGAGGAACCTCAATAATCCGAAGGACATGGATGGGGAGTATTTCATTCAATTAATTGGATTCCGGATAACATAGTTTAGCCATGTGTCGGGACCTTGCGATCTTGCCAGATAATCTGATATTCGGATAATCGAACGCCGGATAATTGTGGTTCCTCTGTACATTGACTGTAATTATGTGCTTCCTCAAATACCATGTGAGGAAGTGACTGAATAATGTCTCGGTTTGGACCTGAGGGGTAACTTAAAAACTGAAATAAAAATACATTAGAAAAGAGAAGACATGATAATCGGAACTTAGGACCATTTTGCAGAGATTGAAGAAGGTGCCAGTACTGCATAGGGTTCAGTTCTGTAATGGTTCTATCGCTGATTTGGATCTCATGTTGTCAACACCTTAAGATCATCCTGAAATAGAACATGCAGCTAATTCTTAGAAAACCAAAGGAAGTTTCGCGGTGAGATTAAAAAGATGGAAAATGGGCACAAATTAGTAAGTAGAATTGAGTGTTAAGTGTGAACAGATACAGTTCAGAATTCAAAGTAACAACAGCAATGATTGAATGGCTGTGCAGGAGCAGAGAAAGTGGAAATGTAGGTTCACAGATTACTATAGACAGTACTACAGTTTGATAAGAGCATTAAAAAAAACAAATTTTATCAAGTGATTTAAAGCACAAATGTCATGAGGCAATGATGATTTAATATAAAATGTTACTGAGACTCGTTAGTGTGCTATGTGCAGCATGAGCTCCAGACTACGAAAACAATATTGAGGCATTAGCAAGGGTATAAAGTGGATTCATTTACTAGTATTCTACTCATTCCTCATGGAAAAGCAATTAAAAAAAAGAGTTTAAAAAATGGGATCATTTTGTTTTAACAACACAGATTAAAAGTTGGATTGAATGGATTTATTTCTGTGCTATATATTGCAATATATATTTTATATAATACATTTTAATTAATTGTGAAACAATGAGATGTGATCATCAGAATCAGGCAGTTTCCTGTAACTGAGAGGTCAATATTTAGAGACGATAGGTGCAAAATTAGATTTTAAACTGGGGTCAGGAGATATTCTTTCAAAGAGGTGCAACCTGTGGAATTCGTGACTAGGGTTATGAATGAATAGTGAATGGGTTAACATTCAAGGTCAGGTTCCTTAGGTAAATAAAGAAATGATGGAGAGAGAAAGACAGATTGAGGAAAAGGGACTTTGCAACTGATTCAGATGGTTTGTTCCAATGATATATCAAGAGCAGTAGGGACTGGTTGAGCTGAATTGCTGATTTCAATGTTGTAACTTCAATGTCTTTCTGCTTTGGATAGTAGTGTCATCAAGCAGAACAGCAGGGAGGGAGATTGAATGATGCGGGTGAGGTCAACCATGATGAAGCCTTAGAGAAGGTGAGAAAGAGGAATGCAGAATTAGCCCCACACTCTGAGGACGTCCTTTGTGGATTTGATTAAGGCTGTTTCAGTGATGTGACAGAGCGGAAACTTTAATGGAAGGATTTAAACATTTAGCTGTGGGAAGCATTGTTATTTGGAATTTTAATAGTGTATAAAAATAGAACATGATGATTGGAAATGTGGCTGATATTGTTGATGAGATTTAATGATGGATGTGGAGTGATTCTAACAAGATCAGCTAGCTGGCCCTCATAGAATCTGAGTTTCCCAATTGGGGCTGTTAATCTGGTCCAATCAGGGAGCCCTGACTGACAGATATAAACAGAAGGGTAGGGCGGGGGCTTGCTGGGTCTGTATTGTCTGCACTTTTGTATGTAACAGTATTGTCTAATGTACAAATGTCATTGTCACTGTCTTGTCACATGTGGAACTGGGATTTGAGGTTTGTCCTCATCTCCCTGTAAACTGGTTGAATGGTAGGGTTTGGGGCCTAGCTTTGCTGCTCCTCTCCCTTGTAAAATTGCTGTCTCTTGTGTACAGCTATAAATGTTTTTTTGTAAACTGTTTTGTAATTTGTTTAATAAAATAAAATAAAAAAAAACAGGAGGGTCAGAGGTTCTGTTCACTCTGAGAGCTGGCTCTGAGGGAGCTGGGTCAGTGTCAAGGACTCTCCATGTGTAACTAAAGGGGGACTTTGGTGATGGGATACCAGATCTATGGAGTTATTTCACGATGTACATTAGTAAGTCTTGGAGAATGTTCATTGTCTTTTTATCCATTTGGAACATACAGAGTTCGGTTCCTTTAGCATTAAATACAAGCAGATTTAAATGATGCAGTTCAAAGTCATGTGTATCTACCTAGGTTCATATTTCTCACCGTCTTAATTAATGCTTCATTAGGGAAATCCAGTATGGGAAAGGGGAATGGACTTCTGTTGCTCTGGCGAAACAGCAATTCAAAGTGAAAAAAACTAGTATGTTGTCTTAATTACAGAGTCCTCCACAGGTTCAGCACTCAGGGGATTGGAGTTATGCTAGACAGCTTAATTCCCCATCACCCGCTGTTTCACATTATCAGACTGGGTGGCACCTAATGCATCTTCTTTAACTTTTTCAGAACCAGCACCTCATACAACATCGAAGGCACACATTTTACAAGGAGGTTACTGGGTGCACTTGTCACAATCTGAAGTCTGGCCATCATTGGCATAATTGGTTTTGGTTAGTATGATCTGCATAAAAGTCAAAAGAATTGCAGATGCTGGGAATCAGAAACAAAAATAGAAGTTGCTGGAGAAACTCAGCAGATCTGGCAGCATCTTTGTAAAGAAAGCAGAGTTAACAATTTGGGTCCAGTGACCATTCTTCAAAATTCAGACCAGAAATGTGAACTCTGATTTCTCTCCACAGATGCTGCCAGACCTGCTGAGCTTTTCCAGCAATTTCTGTTTTGGTTTGTAAATTGATCTGTGTGCTACCTGATCAATAGCCCTAATTTATTTAATAAAATGTTCAACTTTATCACAAAATCTGGTTTGAGACACAGAGGATTTAAAAGCATGGACGGGTTGGACCGAAGGGTCTGTTTCCATGCTGTACATCTCGATGACCCTCTGAACCTCTGACTCAAACACAGTCTGTTTGCTCAGATTCCTAGAATAACGCAGCCTGAAGCAGGCCATTCTGCCCACTGAGCTGTGGGTAGATGAGCCCTGCTATCCAGTCTGACACTTATGGATATTCCCCTCCATGTTCTTGGCTGTGTTGTCATGATTAGGACTGGGCTAAAGAGGATCTCCCCGGCCTGAATCCATTGCTGCTTAAACGAGAGCTCAGTTGGGAATTGACGTTTTTCAGCTTTGCACCTGGTAACAGGATCAAGAGCTTCCAAGTCGATAACGCCTGAATCAGGAACAAAACAAATCTGTTACAACATGACCCTTTTGACCACACGCCTCAGCTAGCTTTTGCCAAGACAGTTTTAAGTTGCAGTATCTCAAATGCAGTGATTGCCTTGTCAATTTCAGGTCAAACTCATGACCTCTGAAATCACCAGTCAAAGATCCTTGCATACTTCGACTAATTTAGGAGTAAGATTGATGACAGAAAGATAACTGCAGAGAAACCGAAATATCTTCTTGGATTAATGATGTTGTACGTACAGTTAAGGGTGAACTACACCTTTAATTCAATAATGACTACTGGACATTGCATAATGAGTTCTGTCTCAGGTGAGACTGGGATCTAAGTGCATAGTTTCAAATTTTGAAATTCATTCGTGGGATGTGAGAGTCACTGGCTGGGCTAGCAGTTATTACCCATCCCTAATTGCCCAGAGGGCAGTTAAAAACAACCACATTGCTGTGGGTCTGGAGTCACATGCAGGCTGACCAGGTAAGGATGGCATTTCCTTCCCTAAAGAATATTAGTGAACCAGGTGGGATTTTCCAACAATTGACAGTTGCCTTTAGCGTAGCTTTTTATTCCAGATTTTATTGAAAATCAAATTTCAACATCTGCCATGGTAGGATGCGAGCCATGGGATTTAAACCCATGATATTGGGTCATGGTTGGAGGGTCAATGTGGGTCGATGTCTCCAAAACATTAGCATGGAGTTCGGCATTACCAGCTCAATAACATTATCACTCTGCAACTCCCTCCTTTCTCTGACCATCTCCTGTGTATAGTGTATGTATTTAATGAAGGTTTTTGTCACTGTTCTGGGAGTGAAATACCTTCATTGACAACTGACCTGATCCTACTAGAGAAGCCTTGAACTGATGGAATTCAAAGTCTCGTGTATCTAGAGACTGAAGCTAACTAACTGTCCCAATTACATCTATTTAACAACTGCTGCCGTGACAACCACATGCTGTTGTGCTAACAACGTGTGCAACCTGTCACTGAGAAAGCACCTACTGTTGGACAGTGACTTTCTCACCTGGACTCACAATAGTAACGCATACATATATTCTGGATTAGTGGTGCTGGAAGAGCACAGCAGTTCAGGCAGCATCCAAGAAGCAGCGAAATCGACGTTTCGGGCAAAAGCCCTTCATCAGGAATAAAAAGCTTTTTATTCCTGATGAAGGGTTTTTGCACGAAACGTTGATTTCGCTGCTTCTTGGATGCTGCCTGAACTGCTGTGCTCTTCCAGCACCACTAATCCACACATACATATAACTGAGTAAAGAGCTAGTCCCTGAGCTCTGCATTTCCCAACTTCAGCTCCTAGAAGTGAGAAATTCCTATCGAAGGAAAAAGTTCATGGAATTGAAGGAAAATTACTGACACAGCTGGGAAACTGGTTGAGTGGCAGGCAGCAGGAAGTAGGGATGCTGGGTAGGTACTCAAATGGACAACATGTGACCAGTGGTGTCCCATGAGGATTGTGGTAGGGCTTCAATTATTCACGTTATTTATTAACAATATGAACAATGGCTTAGAAACCCATATCCGAATGTGCTGATGACAGAGTTAGGCAGCATTGTGGTTAGTGTAAATGATAAAATAAAATTACAAAAGGATGCCCTACTTTAGGAAAGATGTTGTGAAACTTGAAAGGGTTCAGAAAAGATTTACAAGGATGTTCCCGGGGTTGGAGTATTTGAGCTATAGGGAGAGGCTGAATAGACTGGGGCTGGTTTCCCTGGAGCATCGGAGGCTGAGGGGTGACCTTATAGAGGTTTTTAAAATCATGAAGGGCATAGATAGGTTAAAGAGACAACGTCTTTTCCCTGGGGTGGGGGAGTCCAGAACTAGAGGGCATAGGTTTAGGGTGAGAGGGGAAAGATATAAAAGAGACCTACAGGGCAACTATTTCACACAGAGGGTGGTACGTTTGTGGAATGAGCTGCCAGAGGAAGTTGTAGAGGCTGGTACAATTGCAACATTTAAAAGACATCTGGATGGGTATATGAATAGGAAGGGTTTGGAGGGATATGGGCCGGGTGCTGGCTGGTGCGCCCAGATTTACATAAGATACCTGGTTGGCATAGACGAGTTGGACAGAAGGGTCTGTTTCCGTGCTGTACATCTTCATAACAGAGGATCAGGGGTTCAAAATCTCCACTCCCTCCACAAAGCTGACCCTGAGCTTCCAGTTGCCTGCCACTTCCCCACCCCACCCTGTTCCCTGGCCAACATCTCCATCTCAGGGTTACTGCAGTGCTGCTGTGAAGCTCAGCATAAACTGGAGAAAAAATATTGCATCTCCTCCTTTAGTACCTTGCAACCTTCAGGACTCAATAATTAATTTTTAATTTCTAAGCTGAACAACCTCCTCTGTGTTTGTTATCCACCTTCACAGTCCAGGTCCTGTCCTGGAATGGGTTGTTTTCAGCACAGCCAGCCCATACTTATCTCCTCGTAGTCCCCATGGTCACCTACTGAGCTTCTCTTCTTCCCTGGATTCCCATCAGCAATCCACTTACTTGCCACCTTTTTTTCTATATATCTCTCTCTCTGGGCTCCATCTCCACCTATTCACTCACTCCTCCTCCCTCTCCCACCACCTGTCTTCAGTGTAAACACCACCTTTTCCTAGCTGCTATTGATTCTAAATAAGGGTCACTGGACTTGAAACGTTAACTCTGTTTTTCTCTCTCCATGGATACAGCCAGACCTGCTGAGTTTCTCCAGAAATTTCTGTTTTGTTTGTTACAGAGGGTCAGAGAGTTGTCTCACCAAGATGTCACTTCAGGGTCAAAACAAGTAATGGGGAAAGATAATAGAATGTTATAGAGTCATAGAGTCATAGAGATGTACAGCAAAAAGTTGCCCCTTAGGTCTCTTTTATATCTTTCCCCTCTCACCCTAAACCTATGCCCTCTAGTTCTGGATTTCCTGACCCCAGTGAAAAAACTTTGCCTATTTATCCTATCCATGCCCCTCATAATTTTGTAAACCTCTATAAGGTCACCCCTCAGCCTCCGACGCTCCAGGGAAAACAGCCCCAGTCTGTTCAGCCTGCTGTATTGTGAGGGGAATTGAACACAGGATAAGGGAAGTCATACAGGGCATTGGTGAGACCACATTTGGAGTAATGTGCACAGGACTGACCACGGTAACTACAAAAGAATGTTAATTTGTTGGATGCAGTTCAGGCTAATAACCACAATAAGCAAACTGCTTTCTGAGGAAGGGTGTGACCAGTTAGGCTGTAACCTCAGGGATTTAGAAGAGTCAGAATTTCACTGGAGTGAGGCCCTGAATGAATGGGTTGTCTCATGAGGAAAAGGTTGGACAAACTGGGCTTGTTTTCCCCCGGAGTTTAGGAGAGTGAGGGGTGACCTGATTGAAGTGTCTCAGATCCTGAATGGTCTTGACAAAGTCAACAAAGAAGGGAATTTATTTTTGGTGAGTCAGTTCAGAGCCAAGGAGCACAAATTTAAGACTGGGATCTATCTCACTTTTTAGAAAGAGATGAACAGAATTTTTTCTGTCTCTGAATTTGTGAGACTTCGAACTGCTCTGCCTCAGAAGGCATCATTGAATATTTTTAAGCGGGAGGTAGATAGTTTTTTGTTAAGCAGAGGAGTCAAATGTTACCAGGGAAATATAGGATTCAGAATACAAATAGGTCAGCCACAGTCTTATTGAATGATGGAGGAGATTCAAAGAGTCAAGTAGTCCAATTCTGCTCCAAATTCATATGTTCGTATAGAGTTGACTGGTGGATGGTAATTGGTAATGTAGGATCTGACCTGCTTTTTCTGTGTAAGGCATACCTGAGCAATTTTCTACATTGTTGGGTAGATACTGGAACAGCTTGGTTAGGGATGTGTGCTCTTCCAGCACCACTGATCCAGAATCTGGTTTCCAGCATCTGCAGTCATTGTTTTTACCTCGTTGATTTTAACCCTACTGCGAATCATCTTGCAAGGATGCCTGCATTGAAGAAGTTTTCCTCCTCTCTCTGCCCTGAAGCTCTTCAACCATGTCCTGAAACAAACCCGCTACTACAGCCACATTTGCTTCCTCAGTGCCTGTCTCCGTAACCAACTCATCCCACACGGACTCTGGACCACCTTTAAACCAGCAGAGTTCGGACCCGAACAGGACAAACAGTACAGACTACAGATTCAAAAACACCAGCAACGGTTCTCCATCAAGATCCTCCGCTCCACGCTTGCAGCAATGCGCCGGTACCTAACCTCTCTACAGTCTGCCCTGCCTCAGCTGAGGGCCACACTCTCTCAGAATTGCAAAGGACCCACTCTGTACTACATCCTCAAGAGAATTCATACTCTCAACAAACAGTATTTCAATTCCATTTCAAACATCAAAAACTGTAAGTACAACAAACCTTTATCCACCCACCTCCGTAACCAGCGCTCCTCAAACATTCCAGAAGATTCCCCTGGCCTCGGAAACACCATTAGCCATGCGGCTGATGCAGCTACCACCCCCACGCTGATTGATGATGTCACTACTGCCCCCATCATGGCCACTCCCACAGCCACTTCCGGCCCTCACATCACCGCCGATGCCACACCCTCAGTGACTTCCGCCACCCCTACTGCCGTGTCTGCCACCACTTCCGCCCCCACCAGCGCCACTCACCTGCATTCTGCTGACACGCCCCCCACAGACCCCACTGTCACTATCCCCACCCCCCAGAACCCCGAGGGGAACACTACCCCTGCTCATGCCTCCACCCCCATTCCCCCCACCATCACACCCACTCCAGGTACTGGCTCCGACCCCACTCCCAGCTCTACACCCACACCAGCTCCCAGCTCCCAGGCCTGCCGAGTTTTCACCATCCCCCCAGACCTCCCCCTCACTGAGGACGAACGATCAGTCCTCAGCAAAGGACTCACCTTCGTCCCCGTCCGTCCACGCATCAATGAATTTAATACACGCCGTGACATCGAACAATTCTTCCGTCGCCTCCGCCTCCGAGCTTACTTTCACAATCAGGACTCCCGCCCACCTTCCGAGGACCCCTTCGCCCACCTCCAACACACTGCATCCACCTGGACACCCCGCGCTGGCCTATTACCTGCCCTCGACCTCTTCATTTCCAACTGCCGCCGGGACATTAACCGCCTCAACCTGTCGACCCCCCTCCCCCACTCCAACCTCTCACCCTCACAACGCGCAGCCCTCCAATCCCTCTGCCCCAATCCTGACCCCACCATCAAGCCAGCGGACAAAGGGGGCGCAGTGGTAGTCTGGCACACTGACCTCTACATCGCTGAAGCCAAACACCAACTCGAGGACACCTCTTCCTACCGCCCCCTTGACCATGACCCCACCCCCAACACCAAACCATTATCTCCCAGACCATACAGAACCTCATCACCTCAGGAGATCTCCCACCCACAGCTTCCAACCTCATAGTCCGGGAACCCCGCACTGCCCGGTTCTACCCCCTTCCCAAGATCCACAAGCCTGACCACCCTGGCCGACCCATTGTCTCAGCACGCTCCTGCCCCACTGAACTCATCTCTACCGACCTCGACACTGTCCTATCCCCCCTAGTCCAGGAACCCCCCACATACGTTCGAGACACCACCCACGCCCTCCACCTCCTCCAAGACTTCAGTTTCCCC
>NC_057736.1:100395-102951 GCF_004010195.1 Chiloscyllium plagiosum
CGCCCTGTGGCTCAACATTTCAACTCCCCCTCCCACTCTGCTGAGGATATGGAGGTGCTGGGCCTCCTCCACCGCCGCTCCTTCACCACCAGATGCCTGGAGGAAGAACGCCTCATCTTCTGCCTCGGAACACTTCAACCCCAGGGCATCACTGTGGATTTCAACAGTTTCCTCATTTCCCCTTCCCCCACCTCATCCTAGTTTCTAACCTCCAGCAACTCGATCCCCTGACTTGTCCGGACTTGTCCGACCTGCCCAGCTCCTTTTCCACCTATCCACTCCACCCTCTCCTCCCTGACCTATCACCTTCATCTCCTTCCCCACTGACCTATTGTACTCTATGCCACTCTCTCCCCACCCCCACCCTCCTCTAGCTTATCTCTCCACGCTTCAGGCTCTCTGCCTTTATTCCTGATGAAGGGCTTTCGCCCGAAACGCCGATTTTGCCTGTCCTCGGATGCTGCCTGAATTGCTGTGCTCTTCCAGCACCACTGATCCAGAATCTGGTTTCCAGCATCTGCAGTCATTGTTTTTACCCCCTTGGTTAGGGATGTGGCTAACTTTGCAACTGAAATATTCATGGCTAAGGGCAGATGATTTCAGGCCCTATCACCTTTGGACCTGTAACCTTCAGGACCCTATCACCTTCAGACCTATAACCTTCAGGATCCTGTCACCTTCAGACCTATAACCTTCAGGACGCTATCACCTTCAGACCTATAACCTTCAGGACCCTGTCACCTTCAGACCTGTAACCTTCAGGACCCTGTCACCTTCAGACCTGTAACCTTCAGGATGCTATCACCTTCAGACCTATAACCTTCAGGGCCCTGTCACCTTTGGACCTATAACCTTCAGGACCCTGTCACCTTTGCTGTGTTACTCAGCTGGTCCTTGAGATCACATGGAGCAAAGCTATTGGTTAGGATTTAGCATCTGTGAAGTTGGTGAGAGGAGCGTCATATTGTCCTTTGTGAGAAGATACAGACTAATTCAGAATTATTTATTCCACATCATCTGTGGGCTGGGCCTCAGCTTTTACAGAAATAACAAATTACAAAAGAACTCTGGCAAGCACACATTCCACCCTCAGGTTCAGTATGACCCAGTAACCTGCTTTGTGCAGCCTGCAGTCTAACTGGCCTTGCACTGACTCACTGCAGCAAGCTGGGGCACCTTAACCCTCTGAGCACAGAATTTGATTTACCACGCTGGCTAGAATTGTTCACTTTTATTTCATCCAATAAGTGCAAAACAATGAAATATTTACAAAGGTTCACGTCTGTGAAGGTGACCATGCAGCCTCTGTTCAGACACAGTAATATATGACATGACATCACATTGTATACAGTACTGGTCTCCATTCTACACAAAGACATAGTGTATTGGAGACGGTGCAGTATACATTCATGAGGCTGCTAGTAAAACGAAGAGATTCTAACTGTCAGGAAAATAGGTGCACACTGGGGCCTTTTCTCTAAAAATCAGAAGTTTGAGGGATGACTTGATAGAGATCTTTAAAATTTGAAGCTATCAGAGAAGGTAAATGATAAAATATAAGGGAGTCACTAATAAATCCAATCAGGAACTCAGGAGAAATATCTTCACCCAAAAACTGATGAGAATGTGGAACTTGCTGCCACTGTGTAGTTATGGGGAATAATATTGATGAATTTAAGTGGAAGATGGATAAACACAAGATCAAAAGTGGAATGAAATGTTGTTGAAAAGATAAGATAAAGGTGGGCAGGAGCCCCAGCAAATGCCTTGGATTTGAAATAATATTTCATATCTCATTGCAGAGGAGAGAAATTTGTTTGGGTATTGTTGAGAATGATCAGGAGTGAATCAAATACACAATATAAGATCATGCCTTAGAGACAAGAGATTCACAGGAGGACATTGGATCACTTTAGGGATGTCCTGAAAACCTCATACATCCCATAGGCCCATGAGAGAAATTGCTGTCTGTCCAACTAAACTTCAGAAGGCTTATTTGGGAAGTCATTAAGATCATTGGGGAATGTTGTTGGGAGGACGTGAAGGTAAAAAAAAATTTAAAAATCACACAACACCAGGTTATAGTCCAACAGGTTTAATTGGAAGCACTAGCTTTCGGAGTGCTGCTCCCTCATCAGGTGATGCTCCTTCATCAATTAAACCTGTTGGACTATAACCTGATGTTGTGTGATTTTTAACTTTGTACACCCCAGTCCAACACCGGCATCTCCGAATCGTAAAATAAAAGAACAACCTTTATTGTCACATGTGCTTGAATGAGAGCGGTGAAAAGTTTGTAATGTCGCCTCAGTGCCATCTAAGGTACAGACTACCTAGATACAGATACTTTCAAGTGGTGTTACAGAATTCAATAGCAAAAAAAATCAGACTAGCATGGGAATACGCAGTTTAAAAGTTCAGAATGATAATAAAAAATATAGTTAAAGTAATCAAGTTAATAGTTCATTTACACTGAGTGTGTGCCTGCCAAGCTTCAGAACATGAGGAGAAAGTGAGGTCTGCAGATGCTGGAGATCAGAGCTGAAAATGTGTTGC
>NC_057736.1:102958-115942 GCF_004010195.1 Chiloscyllium plagiosum
GCGGTGCTGAGATCGATGGATTTGACTGAAACAATGTGGGGGAGGGGAAATGAGGAAACTGGTGAAATCCGAGTTCATCCCTTGTGGTTGGAGGGTTCCTAGGCGGAAGATGAGGCGCTCTTCCTCCAACCGTCGTGTTGTGGTGGTCTGGCGATGTTGTGGTCAGAACATGAGGCCTTGCTGTCTCCATGTGCTGGCCTCTGTCTAGGACTAACCTCCAGGACCCATTCCCCCTCGCCGCCTGCACGTGATCTGCTCCCACTCTGCCTCTGGCCTCTGTCCATGCCTCACCTCCAGGACCTGTCTCCCCTGCACTGGTCTGCTCCCGTTCTGCTCCCTCTCTGCTCCTGCTCCAGGAGTTGCCTCCAGGACCCATTTTCCCCCCCACTGGTCTGCACTTACTCTGCTTACACTCCAGCTGCAACTCATCTCCCACGGAGGGCTGGTCTTGGGCTCCATTCTCTATTCCCTCCAGGTGATATACCTTAGGAAGTTAGAAAACAAGAGGATAAAAAAGAAAGAAAAAAGGAGCTGATGAGCCTCTTCCTCTGCTGCCATCTTACTGGAGACATCGGAAAGAATGTATGAAAATCCCAACAGCTCACCTCTCAACTCCCCAAGTACCACCTGCCCCTCATGTGACAGAGACTGCAGACCCTGTATGTGACTCATCAGCATCCCAGAACCTATTGTCCGAGAGAGGAGGCAAAACACTTCCATCCCATAGGCCAGGACTCGGTACTGCCCTGAGGCAGGCCTAAGGTCAGGCTGCACTCAGTAACCCCAGGCCAAAGGACTGACATAGGAAAGGATGAACTGAAGACGCTGCGGGCTATATCCCAACAAGACTCGACAGCAAGGGAGGAGGAGGAGGCAGTGAGAAAATAGAAATCACAAAGTTTTATTTGACTCAAAATTTTAACTCTGTTTCTGTCTTCACCGATCTGCCAGACCTGTTGACTATTTCTCGCACTTTGTTTTTTTTCAGACTTTCTGTATCCACAGTCGTTGTTTTTATTAAGAAGTTCTTAAGATTCTGTTTGTTCTTGAGTTCTCACAGGTATTGAATTTGTGTGTGGATTGTTAATGTATTAAGTTAGTTTTCATGAACCTGTTCAGACATGTTACAGTACACCTCCAGCTAGGTGTGAGTCTGTGAATATGAACCCAGAATTTCTGGTCCAGGAATAGGTGCTACAGCCCTCCACCAGAAGGGAATGACCTCACACTCCCTCGGTCTGGCAATGCTGTAGGAGGATTGTGACTGTCACTTGACCTATTCAACAGACTTTAGTGAGGAGAAAGCAATTCTAGACAATGTTTTAGCAACCGCATAACTTGAAATGCTTTTCAAACAAATAAGCTTGATTGTGCTGAAGGGAAAACGAGTTAATCGCAAACAAAATTGGATCTTATGAAGATATGGCTGCATTCGGAGTTGCAATTTGCAAGAAAGTGGGCAATGTATTTACTGTAGAATCAGTGAAAGCCCAATTCTTAACAAGAATTGTGAAGGTGGCAAGTGTCCAACTAACATTCCAACAAACCCTCCTTCACATGGAGGAGTTCTCAGCCAAGTTGCTAAAAGAATTGAAATATTGATTGTGCACATGGACTGTCACACAGTGACACTTACACAGTAACTCTTATCCACAAAGTCTCACACAGACTCACACATAGACAGACTCTCTCTCACGTACATACACACACACACAGACTCCCACATGCAGATTCAAGTACACACAGACACAGACTCACACAGACACGCAGAGACAGACTCTTGCACACACACGCGCGGACCCACAAAAACACAGATTTACAAACAGTGATGCACACACACTGACTCACATACAGAATGACACGTACATGCCGACTGTCATACACAGACTCTCACACATGGAGTTTTGTTCACATAACCCTCTGGTAACCTGGTCATATGCCCATTTTCTACACATTAACTTTAGTAATGACCATTAGCATTGGCTGTTTGACTATAATAGCTGTAAAAGCTGATGCTGCCACTATCCAGTGTTGAGCTGGCCCCTCTCCAGCAATAAAGAATGCCATGTTCAGTATTGATTGACTTCCCAGCTCTAGCTACAGCCAGTAAGACTCAACAATTATGACTCACCAATCTACCTGGTCCAATCAACTCGGACTCCGGGCAGGCTGGAGCTCCACCTGGGAATTTCATTCTTGCCTCAATATTGCATCTTACAAAAGCCTGGCCCAACCCAGCTGGAGAATCCTATTCAGATTTAAAAAGAGTTTTATTCAGGAACAAAGTAAGAGATTAAAAGGAACAGAATACAACATTTGTTTTAAAATTGTTTGAGGAGTTGTGTTTTAAAGGATGTCTTCAGAGAGAGAATCAGTTTATCAAAATGTTACCAAAAAAATGCCACACAAGAACAATCCCAGGTTTTTACACAGTGGAGGGCCACATGTTCTATCCAGGCATACTTACAGAAGTGCTGGAATTTCACATATGTCAGGAACGGGTTTGTGAAAATCATTTGGTAATGATGTAATGCTGTAACTGTATGACATTCCTAGAATTCCTGCCAGTCGTGGAATTTCTGTGATTCCATAAATTCTCAGGATGACCCAACAATGTCTGGTGGTTTTGAGTTTTGTCAAAGCTCACAGTGGGGAAGATGTAACTTTCACTGAATTTTCTGGAATTGGCAACTTTAATTGACTTTGTACCAAAGACACATGTTGCAGATGTGATTGACCAGAGAATACCATTTAGCAATGCCTTGTTCCTGAATCTATAACAAACAAAGCCAAGTACAGAATATGACAGAGTTAGGTGGCATTGGAGACAGTTTAGTTGATAGCATAAAATTACAAAGGGATGTCCAAAGAAACTTACGGATTTAGGTGCATAGTTCTTTAAATTGTCACAAATTGGTGCAGAAAATACTGTAATCGGAAAACTAATGAACTGCTGGCCTTTATCTCTAGAGGACTAGAGTATAAGGATGCAGTCAACATGCTGCAGTTATACAATACGTTGGTTGGACCTCACTGGGAGCATTATGAGCAGATCTGAGTACCATCCTTCGGGAAGGATAGACTGTCCATGGAGGAAGTACAATATGGGGTTACAGGAATGGTACCTGGACTTCAGGGGTTAAGCTGTGAGGAGAGATTATATAAATTAGGGCTGTTATCTGAGGAATTTCAAAGGTTAAGGAGTGATCTGATCAAAGCCTGCAAGATGTTAACAAAAACAGACAGGAATAGATAAAGATAGGGTATTTCCACTGGTTGGGGATTCCAGAACTCAGGGTATAGTCTGAGAATCAGGGTGGGAGAAGTTTGGAACTCTCTTCCACAAAGAGCAGTGGATGCTGGATCAGATGTCAATTTCTAATCTGTGACATATAATTTATTTGTTAAGCGAAAGGTATTAAGTGATATGTGCCAAAGGCAGGTACGTGGAGTTGGCCAACAAATCAGCCAAGATCTCATTGAATACTGGAGCAGGCTTGAGGGGCTGAATGGCCTACTCATAGAACATAAAACATTACACCACAGTACAGGCCCTTCGGCCCTCGAAGTTGCGCTGACTGGTGGAACCAATCTGAAGCCCATCTAACCTACACTATTCCATTTTTATTCATATGTTTATTCAATGACCATTTAGAGTTATAGAGTCATAGAGATGTACAGCATGGAAACAGACCCTTCGGTCCAATCCATCCATGCCGACCAGATATCCCAACCCAATCTAGTCCCACCTGCCAGCACCCGGCCCATATCCCTCCAAACCCTTCCTATTCATATACCCATCCAAATGCCTCTTATATGTTGGCAATTGTACCAGCCTCCAGCACATCCTCTGGCAGCTCATTCCATACATGTACCACCCTCTGCGTGAAAAAGTTGCCCCTTAGATCTCGTTTATAATCTTTCCCCTCTCATCCTAAACCTGTGCCCTCTAGTTCTGGACTCCCCAACCCCAGGGAAAAGACTTTGTCTATTTATCCTATCCATGCCCATCATAATTTTGTAAACCTCTATAAGGTCACCCCTCAGCCTCCGACGCTCCAGGGAAAACAGCCCCAGCCTGCTCAGCCTCTCCCTGTAGCTCAGATCCTCCAACCCTGGCAACATCCTTGTCAATCATTTCTGAACCCTTTCAAGTGTCACAACATCTTTCCGATAGGAAGGAGACCAGAATTGCACAAATATTCCAACAGTGGCCTAACCAATGTCCTGTAAAGCCACAACATGACCTCCCAACTCCCGTACTCAGTACTCTGACCAATAAAGGAAAGCATATCAAATGCATTCTTCACTATCCCATCTACCTGTGACACCACTTTCAAGGAGCTATGAACCTGCACTCCAATGTCTCTTTATTCAGCAACACTCCCTGGGACCTTACCATTAAGTGTATAAGTCCTGCTAAGATTTGCTTTCCCAAAACGCAGCACCTCACATTTGTTTGAATTAAACTCCATCTGCCACTTCTCAGCCCATTGGCCCATCTGGTCAAGATCCTGTTGTAATCTGAGGTAACTCTCTTCGCTGTCCACTACACCTCCAATTTTGGTGTCATCTGCAAACTTACTAACTGTACCTCTTATGCTCGCATCCAAACCATTTTCCTGAAGAAGGGCTTATGCCCGAAATGTCGATTCTCCTGCTCCTTGGATACTGCCTGACCTGCTGCGCTTTTCCAGCAACACATTTTCAGCTCCAAACCATTTATGTAAATGACAAAAAGTAGAGGGCCCAGCACTGATCCTTGTGGCACTTCACTGGTCACATGCCTCCAGTCTGAAGAACAACCCTCCACCACCACCCTCTGTCTTCTACCTTTGAGCCAGTTCTGTATCCAAATGGCTAGTTCTCCCTGTATTCCATGAGATCTAACCTTGCTAATCAGTCTCCCATGGGGAACCTTGTCGAACGCCTTACTGAAGTCCATATAGATCACGTCTACTGCTCTGTCCTTATCAATCTTCTTTGTTACTTAAATGCACTTAAAATCTACTATTGTTGCATTCCACGCCCTCACTATTCCCTGAGTGAAGAAACTACTCTGACATCTGTCCTATATCCATCACCCCTCAGTTTAAAGCTTTGTCTCCTCGTGCTAGCCATCACTATCCGAGGAAAAAGGCTCTCATTGTCCACCCTATCTAACCCTCTGATTATCTTATATGTCTGAATTAAGTCACCTCTCAACCTTCTTCTCTCAAATGAAAACAGCCTCAAGTCCCTTCACAAGCTTTTGGAACGCTGCTCCTTTGTCAGGTGAAGTCATTTCACCCGGAGTCATGTGACTTCCAACTAAATTCTTCATTTGTTCTCTGATCTCCATTATAATTTTGGATGTACAGTATCCCCATGAAGCTGTTTGTGTGGTAGAAATGTATCCACACTGAGCAAACAAGGATTAAAACAAAATAACAAATAACAAATAGAGGAAGCTTGTGCTGCAAAATAGGCGTTTGTTTTGGCTACTACCAGATGTATTTCTAGATTCTACTCCTCAATCTCTCTTGTACCAGAGAGAGCAGACGTCTGATCCTCGGTAAACCTTGTTCCTCTCAATCCTAGAATATATAAACATCACCCTACAGCTGCTAAATGTCCCTGTGGCCAGCTCTCTATCCAGGTGGGTAATTGCTTTTGTTTGGTACTGGTTAAGTTTGGACGCTGGGGAATTGTTTTGTCATGACAATGGATCAGAATCCTAAAGTACTTACAGGCAGAATGAACTTTTAATTACAATGAGTTTTTAAAAAGGACATATAGTCAAAGGATGACTGTAGATGTAACTTCAGTGGCTGTCTGGGAAGGAACTCTGGCACATCATTCCTGAAAGGGCCAGGAGAACATCAGACAACCTTTCAAAAAGAGATGGCAGCCCTGATGTGGAGGTGTGAGTATTGACTGGGGTGGACAAAGTTAAAAATTACTCAACATCAGATTATAGTCCAACAGGTTTATTTGGCTCTAACTTCGGTGGTCATGAAGTGCTTTGAAAGACTGGTCATGGCATTAATCAACTCCACCCTGGATCAG
The DNA here is from genome assembly GCF_004010195.1 of Chiloscyllium plagiosum. Classification (NCBI taxonomy): domain Eukaryota; kingdom Metazoa; phylum Chordata; class Chondrichthyes; order Orectolobiformes; family Hemiscylliidae; genus Chiloscyllium; species Chiloscyllium plagiosum. Next base: position 109,007 of record NC_057736.1, read on the forward strand.
TGGTGCTGGAAGAGCACAGCAATTCAGGCAGCATCCGACGAGCAGCAAAATCGACGTTTCGGGCAAAAGCCCTTCATCAGGAATAAAGGCAGAGAGCCTGAAGCATGGAGAGATAAGCTAGAGGAGGGTGGGGGTGGGGAGAAAGTAGCATAGAGTCTTCAGGTCAGATTAATCGACTCCAACCTCCCCACTACTCTTGACCCACTCCAAATTGCCTATCAGACCAACAGATCCACGTCAGATGCCATATCACTAGCACTTCACTTCTCCTTAGAACATCGAGACACCAAGAACAGTTACATAAGAATCCTACTCATTGAACTAAAGTTCAGCCTTCAACACTATTATCCCCTCGAGACCGATTACTAAACTTAGAGATCTCGGATTAAGCCCCACTCTTGGCAACTGGATCCTCAGTTTCCTGATCCACAGGCCACAGTCAGTGAAGATTGGGGATAATATTTAATCGTCACTGGCACTCAACACTGGAGCCCCCCCAGGGGTGCATACTCGGCCCCCTACTGTACTCACTGTAAACCCATGACTGCATCGCCAAATACACATACACCCATAGGTCCCTCAGTTCCTGAGCCCCCTTTAGAATTATAGTTTTTATTTTTCTTGCCTCTACTGGTGCTTCCTACCAAAAGTTTCACATTTCTCTGCACTGACCTTCATCTGTCAAGATCAGAGTGGTGCTGGAAAAGCACAACAGGTCAGGTAGCATCCGAGGAGCAGGAAAATCGACATTTCGAGCAAAAGCCCTTCATCAGCCTTTTCTGATGAAGGGCTTTTGCCCGAAACATTGATTTTCCAGCACCTCTCTAATCCTGACTATAACCTGGTGTTGTGTGATTTTTAAATTCAAAAAGAGAGACACAGATGAAAATAAACCTCTCTGTGATCTTTAGAGTCATTGTGACTTGTGAACAAATTTGTCAGACAGATGCATCCATGCAGAGCACACAGCAGAGAATCATGGGATAATACTGCAAAAGAAGGTGACCGTTCAGGTTAACAATGCTGTGCGATAACCGAGTGATCCATCAGGCTGGAAAACTCTCTGAATTAAGTAACCTTTGAGGAGCTGAACATCAGAACAGCAAAGGAGGAAAAATGGACAACTTTTCAACTGTGTCAACTTCTACATTACACACTACCAGCTGCAGCTGTCATTTTGTTCATTTGTCCATTGGCCTGGTCCTTAGGAACAACTCAGATCTTTCAGCCGATGTTGTGCCCACATGTGGCCAATGTAATGCTGCACCCCAATATCCTCCATTTCTCATTCAATTATTCCTGAATTTAAAATGAACACTCATCAGCAGAAAATCAAGATGCCCAATCAGGCTCCAAGGAAATATTGAATCCACATCAGACCATTTTGTATCTGAGTTTTAAAATTTGAGTTGAATTCGGATAACCATTAATGTTCCATGTTAATCAGAACATTTCTGAGCAAGCAGACAGCTTTGATGTGATGTTTGATGTGATTTATCCTTAAACCATAAAAAGATATTAATTGAAAAAAGGAGTGGGTTTTTAATATGCTCGGAAGATTTCAATGAATAGATGACTCTGAAAGGGACTTTGATTCTTCCAGACCTGGAGCCTTGGTTATAGTGTTGAGTCCACAACTTTGGACAGATGCTTTTGGAACATATTCACCTTGAGGTTTGAGTGTTCAGAAAATTCATTGGAAGATTAGTTGGACACAAAAAGATAAGGAGAGAGATGTAACTCTGTGTCTAACTGAAAATTGTGCCATTTTCTAAGGCAGATAACCAGCTGTGATTAGGGGTGCGTCTGGGAACACACATGGAGGGAAGGTCCATTCCTGATGACCATTATTCTCTCTTTGTGCACCTTCTCTAAGGACAATAATCTCCCTGTGACTGGGCGATCAGAATTATGTAAATCGCAAAATGTTTCTTCAGTGATGCTTTTTTTGGGAAATTCAGTTCATTGCTCAACTTTTATTTCTGGGATATATTTCCCTGCACTTCACAGGTTAACGAAGATTTCAGGAATCACTAGAAAAAATGGCTCAGAGCCATTTTGGAAGGGAGATCATTAAGCTGACTGTTTCTTTACCACATACTGATTTCTTAAGAATTTTACAGTTTTAGAGAAACTATAAACTGTACATTAATTTCAGTTATAAATGTCTGACCATTTTTTTTCAGAGGAGTGCTAATGTTGCTAATGTTGAAGGATTTATATTTTGCAGCAGTTCATATCAAATAATCACAAACATACTGCTCATGAAACCAATTGCTTTGAAACTAATAAATGGAAGTTCTGGCAGTGCAGACCCCTACATGGTAAGTACTAGATCCTGATTAGGCCCTTCCCCGTTAGTATTACAGGTATGTATTGAATTGAATCGAATTGGTTTTATTGTCATGTGCACTGGAATGAGTGCAGTGAAAAGTTTATAATGTTGTTGCTTATGGTGCCATCTTAGGTACAGGGTACCTAGGTATAGACACTGAAGGGTTTGGCACAAAATTGGAAGAATAATGAATAAAAGTCCAGCATTAGAATAAAAGGAAAACTGTCCTCGAGTTACAGTCCTTTTCACCCCAGTCCATGTCAGCACTCAGATTCTAAACCACAGAATTCAAAATTCGAGGCCTCACTTCCAGTTCACAGGGCACTTGTCTCCTCACAACAGTCTCCGCTCCGGGACCCCCCTCCTCATGATATCCTCCACTCCGGGACCACCCTCCCCACGATATCGTCCGCTCCGGGACCCCCCTCCCCACGATATCCTCCATTCCGGGACCCCCCTCCTCATGATATCCTCCACTCCGGGACCACCCTCCCCACGATATCGTCCGCTCCGGGACCCCCCTCCCCACGATATCCTCCATTCCGGGACCCCCCTCCTCATGATATCCTCCACTCCGGGACCACCCTCCCCACGATATCGTCCGCTCCGGGACCCCCCTCCCCACGATATCCTCCATTCCGGGACCCCCCTCCTCATGATATCCTCCACTCCGGGACCACCCTCCCCACGATATCGTCCGCTCCGGGACCCCCCTCCCCACTCTGGGACTCCCCTCCCCACGATAACCTCCGCTCCGGGACTCCCCTCCCTATGACATCCTCCGCTCCGGGACTCCCCTCCCCACGATAACCTCAGCTCTGGGATCGCCCTCCCCACGATAACCTCCTCTCCGGGGCTCCCCTCCCCATGATAACCTCTGCTCCGGGACTCCCCTCCCCACGTTATCCTCTGCTCCAGGACGCACCTTCTCCATTCCCCTACAAGTAAATTTAAAAAGGACATTCAAGAAAAGAGAAATGTTGACCAAAAAAGAATAAAGAGTAAAAAAAAATAAAGAATAGGTGGAGCTGGGAGCACCAGGTGGAGCGTCCTACTCTGCCACCATCTTGAGTAAGGCCGTGTGGCATGTTTAGACAGTCTCTCAATTTAGTTCACTTTTTTGGCAAAGAACACACATGCATGTTGCTGTTGTTGGCTGTTCATTCTCTCTCCAATGGCCCACAGAATGACTGGGTTGTAAATGAGAAAAATATTCACCTGGTGCCCAGAGAGGTTGGTGGGGGAGAACAGAATGGCCTTAGACTAGGTTAAGACACCTGGCAGAGGCAGGTGACTTTGGTTTAACCCTTGATGAGATGGTGAGAGACCATTTGGTATGTGGGATTAATGATGTAACCGTACAAAGGTGCCTACTAGCTGAAGCCCAACTGGACTTCAAACAGTCCCTACAGCTGGCTTTGTCATTAGAAACTGAGGCAAGTGGAGCAATGAGTTGCAGGGTATTCCGATGGAAGTGGACACCGTTCCCAGTTTGACTGAGCTTGGTGAGCACCTCTTGAACGAAAGCAATTGCATAGCCTCACTCAGAATATATACTGTACAGAGGGACTCTAGGTCAGCCCACAGCAAAACCCCAAAACAAAGCCAAGCCTTGGCCAAATGTTTAAAAGTTTCTTCAGGATCTGGGCCGGCAAGCCATTGTAGTTGCTTCCATTATGGTGACTCAAGACAACAAAAGAATACCACTCCCTAAATGGAGTAAGAGAACTTATAGGCCATTATGCAGGAGGCTGCACACCCTGGAAAGCCAACCTGCATTTGGTTTGGAACAGTTTACTTTGCTAAACAACATCCAAACTAAAACCAATCAAAATAAACATCTGGTTAAATGGTCACTTGGTTCTAATGGAGGTCGATACTGGTATGGCTGTATCAGTGATCATAGAATCAGTCTTTAATAAAATCCACTCTGGACTCCAACCCTTACATTTGTGTAAGACCTCATTTAGACTGAGAGTATACATCGGGCAACCTTTCCAGATTAAGGGGACAACTTCGGTTCTGGCCCCTTATGAGAAGCAGCTGGTTCAGTTCCCATTGATTGTTGTAAAAGGCTCAGTCCCAAGCTTGATAGGGTGGAATTGGTTGAGAAAGATTCACCCAGATTGGTTCAATATTTTTCGATTAGAAATGGCTGCTTGAATGAAGGCTTAATTAAATAGCTGGAGGTTTTTCAGGAAGGTTTAGGGACTATCAAAGGAGCCAAGGCCATGTTGTATGTTGACCAGGAACCAACCCCACGATTCTGCAAGGCTTGCCCAGTGCCATTTGCCTAATGGGCAAAAGTAGAAGCAGAAATCAGGAAGCTGGAAAGGGAAGGGATCATCAAACCAATCCAGATAGCAGACCAATCCAGATAGCAGAATGGGCAGCCGCGGACGTACAAATTGGAAAAGCAGAACAAGTCAGACAGCATCTGAGGAGCAGAAGAATTGACATTTCATCAGGAAATTGTGAGAGAAATTGTGAAGCCTGGTGGTTAATTTTCCATTTGTGTCCGTAATCACCCTCAGCATTAGCCATAGTCCTGGATCCATATGCTGCTAGGTGTACCTCTTTATTGGCCACCTATGAGCTAATACTTTTTGGGAATTTAAAACAAACGATAAACTTCTTTTCACAGCTGGATAGTTACCCGATCCCTCACAGAGAAGAATTCCAAATAAAGCTGGAGGGGGGTGGGAGCTATCCTTTACGGAGCTGGATCTGAGCCATGCTTACTTGTAATTATGGTTAGATGAGGATTCCCAGAAGTATGCTACAATTAATACCCATAAGGGTTTGTACCAATATATGAGACTGCCATTGGGCTATCATCAGCTTGTGCAATTTTTCAGCAGATGACCGAGAACATTTTATAAGATTGACGCCAGGTTGCCATTTATCTCGATAATGTGCTAAAAGGGAAGACCAATGAGGAACTCTTAGAGAACTTGGACATAGTCTTTAGACATTTCTCCAAAGTAGGCACACATCTCCGAAGAGAATAATAAGACACCCCCAAGTGGCCTACTGGGGTTACAGAATTGACAAGACTGGATTACACCAGTTGGAAGATGAAGTGAGGGTGATCAAAGGTGCCCTGGCTCCCACATCTATCCTGGAGCTTAGGGCTTTCCTTGAGCTGGTGAATTATTATGGCACATTCATACATAACCTGGCCTCAATCCTGACATCTTTCCATAAACTCTTAAAAAAAGGGTCAGCCTTGGAAATGGTTGCGTAGCCAAGCCATAGCTTTCAGGGAAGTGAAGAAACAGCTATCATCCTGCAAGGTGTTGGTGCAATGTGACCCCAAATGACTGACTTGTGATGTCTCCCTGTACAGCATCAGGGTAGTTTTAGCTAATGGACCAATGGAGAGGACTGTCCAATAGCGTATGCAACCAGGGACTTTGGCTATTGCAGAGCCTAAATACGCTCAGATAGAAAGGGAAGGTTTGACAGTCATAGTTAGAGTCAGGAAGTTCCACCAATATCATTATGAAGGTAAGTTTGTAATAATAATGGACCACCACCCCCTGCTGGGTTGAATTAAAGAGGGCAAGGCAGTGCTGCCCATAGCTTCAGGCTGAACTCAGCCGTGGGTTCTAATACGGAGTATGTGAAGTTACAAGTTGGAGCACTGTCCAGGAGGCCAAGTAGCGAATGTGGATGCATTGAGCTGCCCTTGTGCTAACGCCACTGGAAGAGTCTGTCCATGGTTTTAAATTTTCTGGACACACTTCCAGTCACAGCTGACAATATCAGACTTTGGACCCAGAAAGATCTGGTCCTGGCAAAACGGAAACATTTCGTGGTGATGGGGGAAACCAAAGGGCCATCACAACCTGAATGGAAACCTTTTTGGACCCTGAGAGACTCAATCACAGTATATTATGGTGGGGAGCAAGAGAGATTGTCCCCAGCAAAGGTCACCACCAGATACTGGCTGAACTCCACCAGGGATTTCCAAAATGAAGATGTTGATGAGAGGTTATTCAAGTGGCCAGGATTGGATGTAGACATTGCCATGTTGTTGGGGCAGTACCCAGAGTGCCAACAAGGGCAAAACTTACTGCCAGCAGCCTGCCCACATTGGCAATGGCCGAGTCAACCCTAGACTCAGTTACACGTCGACTATGCAGGTCCTTTTATAGGCTCAATGTTTTTAGTCATCATGGACACCCACTCAAAGTGGATGGATGTGCACAGAGTTCATTTGTCAAACACAGGTGAGTGACAGTAGAAATCTGTGTGCATCTTTTGCGATACACGGACTCCTGGAAGTGTTGGTCACAGATAATGGGCCATTGTTTACCAGCAGAGAATTTAAGTATTTCCTAAAATTGAATGGTATTTGTCATATAAGGACGGCTCCATACCACCCATCATCTGGCAGAAAGAGCGGTCCAAACTTTGAAGGCAGGCTTAAAGAAACAGTTTACAGCTTCACTCGATACCATTTTGTCCCAGTTCCTGTCTGATTATAGGACTACTCATAGAGTCATAGAGATGTACAGCATGGAAACAGACCCTTCGGTCCAACCCGTCCATGCTGACCAGATATCCCAACCCAATCTAGTCCCAACTGCTAGCAC
>NC_057736.1:115964-127635 GCF_004010195.1 Chiloscyllium plagiosum
AGGGAAAACAGCCCCAGCCTGTTCAGCCTCTCCCTGTAGCTCAGATCCTCCAACCCTGGCAACATCCTTGTAAATCTTTTCTGAACCCTTTCAAGTTTCACAACATCTTTCCAATAGGAAGGAGACCAGAATTGCACAAATATTCCAACAGTGGCCTAACCAATGTCCTGTAAAGCCACAACATGACCTCCCAACTCCTGTACTCCATACTCTGACCAATGAAGGAAAGCATACCAAACGCCTTATTCACTATCCTATCTACCTGTGACTCCACTTTCAAGGAGCTATGAACCTGCACTCCAAGGTTTCTTTATTCAGCAACACTCCCTGGGACCTTACCATTAAGTGTATAAGTCCTGCTAAGATTTGCTTTCCCAAAATGCAGCATCTCACATTTATCTGAATTAAACTGACTCCTCAAGCAATTACAGGGACAGCTCCAGCAGAGTCACTAATGGGGGGGAAAGACTCCATTAAATCTGATCTTCCTGAACCTGGACCTGGAGGGGAGGATCGCCAATGACCTATACAAGATTCTGTTCGGTGAGAGAGACAGTTTACGTCAAGCGACAAAGTTTGGTGTAAGAACCACGGGAATGGCCCTGCATGGGTAACAGCTGAAAATGTGTTGCTGGAACAGCGCAGCAGGTCAGGCAGCATCCAGGGAACAGGAGAATCGACGTTTCGGGCATAAGCCCTTCTTTAGGCTTATGCCCGAAACATCGATTCTCCTGTTCCCTGGATGCTGCCTGACCTGCTGCGCTGTTCCAGCAACACATTTTCAGCTCTGATCTCCAGCATCTGCAGACCTCACTTTCTCCTGCATGAGTAACAGGCATGGTTGCTGTGAGGTCAGGTCCTGTGATGTATAAAGTTTGGGGTAGGTGTAACAGTCCTGAACAAGTACGTGGACCATATGAAAGCTGCGAAGTTGCAAACAGTGAGGAGCAAAAAAAGCCCAGCTCCTCAGAACAGTCCGAAAGACTGGTGGAACCATGGGTTCCCTCTCTAGCAAGCATTGAGGAGACCTTGGGATCTGAGACAGACACCGAAGATGTCACTGCCTCAATGCCTTTGGCACCTGAAGAAGAGAATTAATTTCTTCCAAGGCACTTCAGATGCAAGGGGCAAGCTATTGTGAGTTACACGGTGCCTGTATCCAAGGCAGAGTCAGAGGAATCTGACCCAGTGCTAAAACACCCCAGGAGGAGCTACAAATAAATGAACTGGCCTATGATGGGAATAGATAAGTTAGAAGCAGGGAGATTGTTTCCAATGGCGGGTGGGACTAGAACTAGGGACATAACCTCAAAATAAAGGGGCAGCAGATTTGGGACTGAGCTGAGGAGGAACTTATTCACCTAGAGGGTTGTTAATCCATGGAATTCCCTGTCCAGTGAAGGAGTTGAAGCTACCTTGCTGAATGTTTTTAAGGCAAAGGTAGAGAGATTTTTGAACACCAAAGAAATTAAGGGTTATGGTGAGGGGCGGTGGGGTGGTATAAGTGAGCTGAGGCCATGAGAAGATCAGCCATGATCTTATTGAGTGGCGGAGCAGGCTCAATGGGCCAGATGGCCTACTCCTGCTCCTAGTTCTTATATTCTTATGTTCTTAAAACATTTTCACACAGCGAACAGTTCGGGTGTGGCACACTGCCTGGAAATGTGTTGTAGACAGGTTCAATTGAGGTATTTGAAAGGACATTGGATCGTTATTCAAAGAGAAAGCAATGTGTAGGGGCACAGCGAAAAGGCAGCAGATTGGCTCAGAGAGCTAGTGAGGATAGGACAGGCCCAATAGCTACCTCGGCACCATAACAAATCTGTGATTCTGTGAAGATATTGTCAATAATGAGAGTGTACGTGGATGATGGTCAAACAGGACTTTGTACTGTTCTATAAAGGTTAGTATCTGACATCACAAGATTAGCTGCCTGTCAGGATGTAATTGACTGGTCTTGGGGAGAACCAACCAGAGTTGTGTTGTGCATCTGAACTGAGTCATCTTCTGGTTCTGTGTTTGTTTTAAGAGGATGTTTTAGTCGTGGTAATGTGAACTTCATCTTAAATTGCGCCTGATGTCTTACAAGACACATGTAACATAACCAGCAGTATTCACGTGTACTGAACCTATTTACTATTCATCAAAATTGAGCCTAACATCTGCTAAAGATACCATATGGATATCCTTCCCCTAGCTGAGAATTGTACCAGACAGAATGATCAGTGGCAGGGAGTGTTCACAATGAATTCCAAATAAAAATCGACATTATAAAACAGTCACAGCAGTGAGAACTTAGATAATTTTAAGAAGCACTACAATCCAATAATTATGTAAATTTTAAAGTGAATAAAACTAGGAAAAATGGAAGAGGGCCAACCTGGGCCAACACCTGAGGCCAGGAGCTGTTTTCCAGAATGTTTTATGTTTCTTTAGCTCAGCTCTGGAGAAACTGTAGCAAGATTTTACTCACAGTTTTACAGATCAATAACTTGTGTAAGATAGGAGGTTTTTAAACCAACATGGACATGTTTGACTCTAAATAAACCCAATGCCTCAATGAGCTTCCTCTCAACTCCAAACTTATCTTCTGTTTCCTTCAAAGATTCCAACAATTTTCCGAATTTGATGACTCAAACTATCGAAGTAAAATGTCAGCTTCAGCTGAATATACACCAAAGAATGTGGCTCACTGCCGAATGAACTCTTTCCAATGTAGATTGATTACCTTGGCTACCGTCTGGGAGGGAGCTGAACATTTAGTGGTGTTCTGTTGTGCTCCAATAAACTGGACACATCACCTGCATGAAATAGAAGTGAAATTCAGAATGTGGGCATGCACTGTTTTTAAAAGAGAAATTCAACAAGCCCATTTCTATATCACACCCATCTTACTTTTTGGTAATTTCCTACCAGCAAGATTTGAAGGGAAAACAAAAGTTTATTTTCAATGTTTGGTTTTTAAATCCTCACAAGTTCTGGCCACAGGAAAGTCCCTGGGTAAAGGTGATTAATATACAAAAGAAACTTGCTTTCCCAAAATTGTAAATAATGATTAATTCATTATTTGTCTGGCTAATTGAAAACCCCCTCACACACATTCTGTTGTAAAGTCTTTAATCCCCTTCCAACTGTGAGTAGAGATGGAGTCAGACACATTGATGGGGGTGGGGGTGGGGGTGGGGGTGGGGGCAGTGGGGGCAAGGATATATGTTTGTTAAAAAGGTGTGAGATAGTCAGCCTGCACAATAACCACCTCCAACAAGTGAGAATCTAACCATTGCTCCCTGACATTGAAGCAGCTACCGAATGGTCAATATTTCATCAAGGTTGTTGAGTTAGTCTTATCCTAGATGTAATTGTGTATGGTCATTGGCTGTTTCGTGAAGTTACAAATATTTGGTTCCAATTGAACGTAAGTACAATACCTGGGCTGTGCAATCCTTGGCTTTAGCACAGACACCCCCATAAATCTAAGACGTCATGGCCATGTGCATGTTGAGAATCAATGTACCCAGGGGGGTATCTAAACTCTCATGATGTGGAATGATTCCTTCCCTGGTAACTGAAGAGAAATTCTCCCGGATGCACACTGAGACAAACATTGACTGTGCCGGGAGGGCCATCAATCACACACAACAGGTTAAACTCCAACACTGAGAGAAAGTGAGGACTGCAGATGCTGGAAATTAGAGTCGAGAGTGTGGTGCTGGAAAAACACAGCAGGTCAGACAACATCTGAGGAGGAGGAGAATTGACATTTTGGGCATAAGCCCTTCATCAGGAATGAGGCTTGTGGGCCAAAGGTGCTGAGAAATAAATGGGTGGGGGTGGGGCTGGGGGGAGGGTAGCTGAGAGTGTGATAGGTAGATGAAGGTGGGGGAGAAGGTGATAGGTCAGAGAGGAGAGTGGAGTGGATAGGTGGTAAGGAAGATGGACATGTAGGAAAGGTCAAGAGGATGGTGCTGAGTTGGAAGGTTGGAGATAAGGTGGGTGAAGGGAATTGAGGAAACTGGTGATATCCACATTGATCCTGTGTGGTTGTAGAGTCCCAAGGTGGAAGATGAGGCGTTCTTCCTCCAGGCGGCAGGTGGTGAAGGTTATAGTCCAACACTCTTTGGCCTGCCTGAAACCTGTTGGTCTTCCAAAGCATGGAATTGACCTTGAATGAGTATTGCAGACTGGCACATTCCAAGGTCCAAGACTACATGCTGAAGGACACACTAAAGCTTGGGGCAGGTGCTATGTAAATATAGTCTTGTATGTGTTAGAGAGGTCTTTGGTTTTTTGGATACAGTCAAGCTCCAAAGTTTATTTGTCTCCTTGATACGCTGCAGTATAGAACAGAACTGCATTTGTGACTGTGTATATTTACAAAGGTATTTTTATGAATAAAATATATTTTTGAAATAAAAAGGGTAACTCAAAAGAAATCTCTGTTTGCTTCACCAACAACATAAGCTAACTGTGTATCTCAGAAGACAATAAACTCCTCCCCTGCCCTCCTCCCTCACCAGGCCAAAGGTCAGCACTGGAACTGCTCACTGCCCAGAGCTCAGTCCCTATCCCTGACATTCCTGATGAAGGGCTTTTGCCCAAAACGTCGGGCCCGACTTGCTGTGCTTTTCCAGCACCACTCTGATCTAAACTCTGGTTTCCAGCATCTGCAGTCGTCACTTTTGCCTGCCCTATTCCTGACCTGCACACTGTGCTCCTCTGGAGGTCTGGGCCCTAGTTATTAGTCTCTGATGTACAGTATAATTCCAGCCTCTCACCCCATCCTAGGCCCTGCTGCCAATGTTACTGATATTAGAAATCACACAACACCAGGTTATAGTCAAACAGGTTTATTTGGAAGCACTAACGTTCAGAACGCTGCTCCTTCATCAGGTGGTTGTGGAGTATAAGATCATAGGACACAGAATTTATAGCAAATGTTCACAGTGTGATGTAACTTAAATCATATATTGAAAAAGACCTGGATTGTTAGAATGTTGATTTCAGTTCTTTCATATGTAAATCCCAGAAGTTAAAGTTACATTCTCAATTTAACAATAGGTTTTATGTCGGCCCAGATAATGCATTGAAGGTGTGAGGTGCCCTGTGTGAGGCTGTCTGTGCCACAATGGTCAGACTGATTCTATTCTAAAAAGGGATTTATAGAATCTTACATGGCTTCATGCAGTTTTTGAGCAAAATGAAATGCAATTCTGCAAATACAGATTCACCCGACAAACTTGTGTGTGTGTGTGCATATGGGTGTGTGTGCAGGAATGTATGAGTGTCTATGAGAGAGTGTTTGTATATGTATGCGTATGTGAGTGTAAAGGGTATACGTTTGTGAGAGTGCGTGTGTGAGTGTAAGCATGAGTGTATGAGGGAGAGCTTGTGTATGAGAGGGTCTGCATGAGTGTGTGTGTGTGTATGTATACTGCAATGGAGTCACCTGTAGTGTGACATGAACCCAAGGTCCTGGTTGAGGCCATCCCCATGGGTACCGAACTTGGCTATCAGCCTCTGCTCAGCCACTTTGCGTTGTTGTCTGTCCCGAAGTCCGCCTTGGAGGATGGTCACCCGAAGATTCGAGGTTGAATGTCCCAGACCGCTGAAGTGTTCTCCAACTGGGAGGGAACACTCTTGTCTGTTGATTATTGTGCGGTGCCCATCCATCCATTGCTGTAGCCTCTTGGTCCTGTCAGTGTCATGTGATTTTTAACTTTGTACACCCCAGTCCAACATCATGACAGCAGCATAGTTGTAGCAGGTGAAATGCAGTGTTGAACTCATTAAGAACTGATTTTGGACACTGAGTTAAAAAGGAACTTTCTTTGCAAATGGTGAAGGACTGAATTACAGGGGGCACATGGGCGGTGGGGGGTTGGGGAGGGTACGGAGTTAGGTTAGCCATGGAGCTTTCACCTCCATCATGACTTAACTCGTTTTGATCACATCAGCACTGAAGGTGAATATTCCTGTCTCTAGGTTTCTGAGCATAGCTCGAATGAAATGAAGGAAACTTTGAGTGGTACCAAATTCTAGGGTAATTCTCCTTGAGATATTTTCGCCAAAACAGCTGCATCCTTTCCTCACACATGCCTTGGGAATATGGGGAAGATCTATCTTCATCTCCGCAGCCTCACAACATGGAGATATCACAAAGCTGAACAACAACCATGTGATCTCATTCCTGTAGAAATGGAGATTATACAAGGACAAAACTTACACATTAGTAAATCCTTCCAAAACTGCCCCTTCCTCACCTGTGCAAACAAGTATGAATTACATGGAAATGCTTTTGCCAAGGACCACAATTTCTCTCTGTTTCTGTAGCACTGTGGTCTCAGCAGGATAGTGTTAATTATGTGGACGAGCTCCTCAGGTACACGAGATTGTTGATGACACCCACATGGTCATCGAGGTTCTTAATGGTAATATCCCCTGGTCCTGACCCCCAAGAATTGGAAAGGTTCACACCTATTCATTGCTACTGAGCAGGAACAGCACATTATACGCAACAGTGGCCTATCTTCAGGAAGAAGTCATGATACCTTCATTGTCACAGTTCATAATCTCGTCATTTGAAGTAGAAAATTATACACTAGGTGTTACATCTTAGGGGAACAGCCTCTGAAACAGCATCTGGACTTGCTGAGATCAACATAATCGAGATTAAAATGAGGGAATTCAATCACATCTTGGGCTGTTGAGGTACACAATGTACCGAGCAAACCATTGTCAATCCAGTTTAATTGGGCTTATGTAAAGCACTCTCCTCTGGAACGTCACCTGGAAACATATTGGGAAAAGGTTATGATTTGGAGATGCTGGTGTTAGACTGGGGTGTAACAAACAATCCAGGCCCTTTTCAATATATAATTTCAGTTACATCACACTGTATACATTTGCTATAAATTCTGTGTCTTACAATCTCATGTTCCACAACCACCTGACGAAGGAGCAGTGCTCTGAAGCTAGTGCTACCAATTAAACCTGTTGGGCTCTAACCTGGTGTTGTGTGATTTTTAAGTGGGGAAACGTTGTGCATGTACAGAATCTTCTGTATTCAAAAGGAGGAAGAAGACAGAATGTAACCGGAATCTGGAAGCACACAGACCAGTGACCAGGCAGCAGGCCAGCAGTGTGTTTGAACATTGACTCAGCTCGCTCACTGAGAATGCTGAGCTGTATCCCTCTCCCACTTAAGAAGCAACATGAGCCAGTTTTAACCATGACTCTTGTAGCTCAGAGGCTAAGGGTGGAGAGACCAAGTTTTGCAGGGCTCTCTGTAACCATTGCACCCGTTCAATTTTAGTCTAATGATAAACTATAAAAAGACCATGAGATAGGCCTTTTAAAAGTTGAATCAGCAACAGTCTGTTTTCTGTCTTTACAGTTAGCCAGTCAGACCTAGACAGTGTCCAAGCTCCAGGCCACCTGACCCAACCTCTTAAAGGAGCAGCACACACTCCCAACCATGTACATAACAGGGAGAAAGCAGTAACATTCATGAATTCAGAGGCCCATGGAAACAGGCCACAGGCTGAGTGTGAATGGAACAGTTTTATACACAGTGCCAGTCAGCATCTGAGACTTAATGGCACTATAAAAATAAAAACATTTTTACACACTGCATCTAGCCATTTTTAAAATACTTTTGTGTAATCTGGGCATCTCTAGCAAGACCAGCATTTATTGCCTATCCCCAATTGCCCAGAAATTGAGTGGTTTGCTAGATCCATTTAGAGTGTCAGAAATTGCTGCAAGACTAGAGTCGCATAGAGGCCAGTCCTCGTAAGAATGTGGCTCAGTGGTTAGCACTGCTGTTTCACAGCACCAAGGACCTGGGTTCAATTCCAGCCTTGGGCGATTGTCCGTGTGGAGTTTGCACATTCTCCCTGTGTCTGCGTGTGTTCCCTTCGGGTGCTCCGGTTTCCTTCCACAGTCCAAAGATGTGCAGATTATGTGGACTGGCCATGGGAAATTGCCTGTGGCATCCAGCAACGTGCAGGCTAGGTGGATCAGCCATGGGAAATGAGTAAGGATATCTTGCTGCAGTTAGACAGGGCCTTGGTGAGCCACATCTTGAGTTTTCTGTCAATTCTGGTCACCTAGTCTGAGGAAGGACATTCCTGCTATTGAGGGAGTCTACTGAAGGTTCACTAGACTGATTCCTGAGATGGCAGGACTGACGTGTGAAGAAAGACTGGATCGACTGGATCCCATTTACCACCCCCTGAGAAAAATAACAGGAAATAACATCACCAGAGGAAATGATGTCACCACAGGAAATTTAAAACTCACACAACACCAGGTTATAGTCCAACAGTTTTATTTGGAAGCACTAGCTTCCAAACTAGTAAGATGCAGAATTTATAGCAAAAGTTTACAAACAATCCAGGTCTTTTTCAATATATAATTCCAGTTACATCACACTGTAAGCGCTTGCTATAAATTCTGCGTCTTACAATCTTATTCTCCACAACCACCTGATGAAGGAGCAGCACTTCAAAAGCTAGTGCTTCCAAATAAACCTGTTGGACTATAACCTGGTGTTGTGTGAGTTTTAACTTTGTACACTCCATTCCAACACCAACGTCTCCAAATCATGACTACCACAGGAAATGAAATCACCAACCCAAGGAAACCCAAACACATACATAGAAAGCAGGCTATACTACCAGTGCTTCATTTAGAGGCTCACTGAAGATGTTACCGAGTGTGGTGATGAACTGTTTGAAAACGAACCTTGCAGCTCAGATTGGATCCACAGATCGGCACAACAAGAAGGGCCAAAGGACCTGTACTGCGCTGTCATGTTCTATGTTCTATGACGAGGGGTCACAATCTAGGAATAAGCGGTAAGCCATTCAGGACTGAGATGAGGAAGAATCTCTTCACCCAGAGAGTTGTGAGCCTGTGGAATTCTCTCCGACAGGAAGCTGATGGGACCAGTTCATTAGATAGATTCAAGAGGGAGTTTGCAGCTAAAGGAATCGAGGAGTATGGGGAGAGGGTGGGAATGGGAAACTGAGATTGCATGGTCAGCCATGATTGTATTGAATGGTGAAGCAGGCTTGATGAGCTAAATGGCCTACTCCTGCACCTATTTCTATGTTTCTATGAAATGAAGAGTTACAAGGATAAGGTCTGGGTGGAATGCTCTTCCGAGGGTTGGTATGGATTTGATGGGTCCAATGGCACGTTCCACACTGTAGGGATTCTACGATTTTTAAAAGGCATTAGTGAACCAGATGGTTTTTATAACAATTGACGACAACTTGAAGGTCATCATTATTGACAATTCAAATCCATGTTTATTAATCAGGATTCTAACCGTGCCCTCAGGGTCTCTGATTACCTTTCCAGCGACATCACACAATGCCACTGCCTCCCTATAAAGTTGCTGCTTGTCTCACACACCTTCCAAACCCATGACCACTTCCATCTAGAAGGACAAAAGGCAGCAGATACATTGGAACACCAATCCCTGCAAGTTCCCTTCAAGCCAATCACCATCCTGACCTGGAAGTATATCACCAATCTGTCAGTGTCACTGGGTAAAATCCTGGAATTCCCTCCCTAAGGGCATCGTGAGTCAACCTACAGCATATGGACTGCAGGGGTTCAAGAAGGCAGCTCACCCCCGCCTTCTCAAGGAATGGGCAATAAATGTTGTCCCAGCCAGAGAAGCCATTATGCCATGAGTGAATTCAAAAAACTCGCCCCCTGCATCTTACATTTCTCTCTGAAATATGATTTAATAGGGCAGTCAATATATTTGCAATTTAAAATCTTCACCACAGACTTTAGTTGGGACAAACACAGCACCATAGAATTTTGAAAAGGCAGTTATTGTATTTTAATCTAACCAGAAGTAAATGCTGTGTAAGAATAATGTAAGCTGTCATTGAGATGCTTGATAGGAGAACATAATTCAATCTTTAAGTTCAGTGAGTCACTGGCAGTTGTGGAAAATGTCAACAGATATTCTTTCTTTTCATTGAAGGCAGATTATGTACACTCACACCAAGAGGAAACTTGATAAACTGACTGAAATAGGACAGATCTAAAGAGCTCTGTATCAGACTGCACTGAAAGGTTTTGGAATGACAATTATCGCAATCCGAAGATCCAGGATCCATCTGTAGTAATTACACTGGAACCATGTTGAGATGATTTGAGCGTGACCCAGGCTGCCCTGGTAATTATTACTGATCTGTGCAGCAAAGTGAAGGCCTAATTAAAGTCCTTTACAGGGTGTGGTCCAGTGAAAGCATCTTCAAATGAGAATCGGGTGTAATTGCTGGTCACTTTAATATGTGGAACCTCATCACGTGTTGAATTCTCTCAAATTGAAGTTCACATGCAGAAGTTATTAAAGGACTGTAGATTTCTTGATGCAGATTCTTGACAGTGGAATTACTAATTTCACAAATATATAGTCAGTTATGAACATAACTGCTAATTAGATGTTTTTTATGTTGATGCTATTATAGTTTTTCTACATCTACGAATGGAAAGCGAGGGATTAAAACAAGATAAAAGGAAAGGCTTAATAACCAGACCAATGTCTAGTTGGACTTCTCCTGGTCTTCATTCTACTGGTTGGACCTTTTGGTTCCACACTCTAATAACTTTGCCGATTCTTGCTCTTCAAAGCATCACTACAATTCCTTGTTTTTAAAATTTCAATCCTGGTTATTTCAGTCCAGTTTATTGGAGTAGGATTATTGTCCACTTTTTCCAACATATGGTATATTAATTTTGTTTGAATTAAATTCCATCTGCTATCACTTATTATTCCACATGTTTTGACTTTGCCAACATGCATATTGTAATAATCTCATTCTATAATTTTGAAGCTTATTCTCCTCCTTGTTCAGTGTCAACAACTAACCTGATCAGTTTCCACTGTTTTCTGATCCCAATAAGTCAATTAGAAATTGTATAAGCATCGATATCAATCCCTGGGCCTGACGAAAGGTCATCAGACTGAAATTTTTCTCACTTCACTGAAGCTGTGAGGTTTATTGTTCCTTTCGGCTCAAAGACCATTCCTTAGTTTTGTCTTTTCTGATTTGAGTAGCATGTTTCCCCAATGGTGAACAGTCAGTGTTCATTGCAGGAAGCAGAATTTGATGTATGTTTTCAGCATGGCAGAGAAACCCTATACGGTAAAAGGATGTTCTACATAACTGATAGTGGGAGTTCACACCATAGTTCTGGAGCTGGTATTATGATTCTGCTATTAACTCTATGGGTGGATCTTGAGAAGGTCCTGGGTAACATGCTGAAAATGTGTTGCTGGAAAAGCGCAGCAGGTCAGGCAGCATCCAAGGAACAGGAGAATCGACGTTTCGGGCATGAGCCCTTCTTCAGGAATGAGGAAAGTGTGTCCAGCAGGCTAAGATAAAAGGTAGGGAGGAGGGGCTTGGGGGAGGGGCATTGGAAATGCGATAGGTGGAGGGAGGTCAAGGTGAGGGTGATAGGTCAGACTGGGGTGGGGGCGGAGAGGTCAGGAAGATGATCGCAGGTTAGGGAGGTGGTGCTGAGTTCGAGGGATTTGACTGAGACAAGGTCGGGGGAGGGGAAATGAGGAAACTGGAGAAATCTGAGTTCATCCCTTGTAGTTGGAGGGTTCCTGGGCGGAAGATGAGGCGCTCTTCCTCCA
>NC_057736.1:128522-149334 GCF_004010195.1 Chiloscyllium plagiosum
GCCCATCCCCAACTCACTTACAGGACACTCTGTCCCTCAGGCTGCCCCGGTAACTCTCACTGTAACGCTGCAGCAAGGACACTGTGAGCTCAGGGACCCCCAGCTCAGGGGTTGCCCCAGGCTGTATCTCTGGAATCTTCACCCCCTGTCAGAGTGCCCACTCCCCCAGAGATACCCACAGCATCCCTGCCTTGCCCCCTCAGCCAGAGATACCAGGCTCACAGTGCTGCTCGATTGCTGTGCCATTGAGCACAGGCACAATGGGAGGAAGCTTCCCCTGGATCTCAGCAGGACTCAGTCAGGACCAGGGGGAATAGCCTTCACTCAGAGGGTCCTGGCATAGTCAGCCAAGGGCAGCCTCCGATACCAGTCCATAGCCCACTCAGGGTGGTCAGGGTCAGGATGTTCCACTGATAAGGGGGTGGGGAGCTGAATGAGGGGCAGCTCGTCACCCGTCTTGACTCTTCCCGTCTGATTGTGGGCCGTGTTCCTCATGGAGTGAGAGTGAGGCAGGGATTGAGGGAGATGAAAGGGGCTGTTCCTGTTGGTGCAGGTGGGGAGGGGTCCCGAGAGAGAGAGAGAGAGGGCAGCACAGAGGGCACACAGGGTGAGTGGTATTGGGGATTGGGGTGGGTGAGGGTGAATGGGGGAAGATGGTCCAGGTAATAGTGAGAGTGGGAGAACAGGAGCCTTGGTGGGAGGTGGGTGCAGGAGCAGAGGGAGAGTGAGGGTGAGGTATCGGGGAGAAGATGGACATTGACCTTCTTCCTCCTGAGGCTGAGATTGCACTGACACAAGGGACACCCTTGGACCAGACTGGGGACTGTGTGGTTCCAGAGATAACAGTTGCCACATTTGCTGCATTAATTCCAGAGAGCATTATTTTGACATACATCCTGAACCAAAAGAAATCTCAGCTTTTAATGAATAAAGATATGAGATTCTAATTAAATTGGATACCAAAAAGACAGAGTTGAACAAAGGTGTAATAATGCCGATGGAAATTAAAAATAAAAACAGAAAAAGCTGGAAATATTCAGCAGCTCTGGCAATAATTATGGTGAGAGAAATAGAGCGAATTAATGTTTCAGGTCAATAACCTTTCAGCAGAATTGGAGCAGACCCCAAGATGACGGACAGTCCCCACCCCTAACCCGCCTTTTTCATTTTAAATAGTGCTCTCAAAAACGGCTGTATTCAATTTTAAAACATACTACTTGATAGGTTAAAATTGTTCTTAATTTTAAGCTTTGGTAGGTTTGCAACTCATTTATTTTTATGCGACAATACATTAAATACAATTATTTTCTAGCCTCTGAGAAACAATGAGATGTTCTGGATATCTTTGTGAGAATGGGAAATCTTACAAAAATATGATACCAACCCATTTATTGAAAATTTCTACAACGTGAAGCCTCTGCCCCTACAGCAGAGTAAACTTTAATAGATTGTAATGTTAAACAGTTGTGATTTGCTGGAGATCAGTTCCCGCCCCTCCTTGCTCGCTGCTCCTGGTCACTCTCCAATCTGAAATCTGCTCTTTGTCAGCTCCCTCCTTGGAGCTTGGTGACACAGGAGACAAAACTGAGATGCGGTGAAAGATAGTGACAAGTTACCCCTCCCCCACTGCTAGGCAGTCAGCTCCAAACTGGTTTTGGGATGTAAATTGGTTTTGAATTAATTCAGAATTTGCCTTGATTGATTTGGTTTCGATGCAACTTGACTTTGGATTGGCTGTTTAATCAGACTGAACATGAATAAACATTTTTCCACCCCCAGTGGCTACTGTTCAGTAAGGGTCTCTTCCTCCTCTCAAACCTTCTCAGGCGACATTGAACACTCAGACAATAGGGTGAAAATGACTTTGCTGTCTGGTTTTAATTCACATTCAGGTAATTGCTGTTTCCATATTTCAGGTAGCTCTCTCCAACCTTTGCCTGAAAACCCACAGTAAAAAAAAGGACTGCATTTGCTTCCACATGTAACACCACAAAGCCTTCATAAACCAGACGTCTCCTGCCCTACCCCCCACTGCCTTGCTTGCAATTTCCCCTCCCCCCACCAGCCCTCACTCCAGCTTTTAATGGAGCTGCCCCTTTATTCAGTTGAATTCTGTTAAGCATTTCCTTTCGACTGTAAGAAAAGGTCCAGCCCCGCCAATGGTCACTGCCTCAAACCAGGACCGTGACAATATTTTATTGAAGTGTCAATGAGTCTCCATGACTCAATGAAGCTGGGGTGTTGGGGACTAAATAAATGCAGTCTCTGTACTCGAGAACAATGCTGCAGAGTGGCTGCAGGTCTGGGTTTCAGGGAGCAGCTGCTGATGTTTTCTTAATGTTGTTTAGAACCAGCAGAAGAGGTATCAGCCTCTCGGAAAATGAAAGGATTACAGACTACTCCCCAGAGTCAGATTCAGACGCCCCCTTCTCGACTCGAATCAAATGAATTCCTTGCTCTGTGCTCAGCTGCTGTCAAGGTCTTTAATGTTTGCGGCACGAACTTTCTCAGCTAAAAGCTGTAAAAGGCTGCAAACATTGCATTCTTTATCCAACACAAGAAATAACGCTTTCCGATTTTTTTTTCTGTATGGCGTTATGAAGTATTTGTTGTGAATTGGCAGAGTCTGCCTTTCCTTGCCATCTGCTCCTGCAGCTGGGTTACCATGGTGTAGGAAGTGGCAGCTCTTTAAGCTGACAGAACCGGTGACCTTTTTTAACCAAGAGAAAAAGATATTTCTACACTTTCTGCATCACAACTCCTTCGCTGCACGTAATCACACAACAAACATGGATCAAACACCCCCACCTCCCAACTCCCAGCCTTTGGCTGATTAAGAACATGTAAATGGTACCTTCTATTGGTGGAGGGACTGTGTTGGGGGATTTTTAAGTGTCAGTTAACAAGAGTGTAGTTTCAATAAGCTTCCCCTAGACACCTTCTCCTCCATGAACAAGCTGTATAGTAGCCCCGAGAATGCTTTTCTGCATTTCTAGATTGGGGGGGGGGGGGTGTATCTGTGTGTTGTCTCACAAGGTCTGTTACCCAGTGCCATGAATTAATGGAATGTGGATGACAGCCAACATTTCCCTCCAAGCAATGCCTGTCTTTCAGTCTTCCCTGAAGGAACCAAATGGGGTCTTTCCAAAGGGGCAGAGACCTGGAGCCCCTCCCTCTAAGTGGCTCCTCTCAGTCCTCAGTGTAAATGAAAGCGCCTCTCTGTTCTGTCCATTTCTTCCCTGAGGCATGGGTCAATGCTGCTTGTTAACTAGTAATTAATAATGTTAATACGCAGTCTAACACCCCCAGTTGCTCTGTACCAATCATTGGGAATTTACTAGGAGAAAGTGAGGACTGCAGATGCTGGATTTTTAGGCGTGGTGACAGAGATAGGGTTAGGGTTAGAAATCAATAGGTTTGTCTGGCCTGGTTTGATCACCTGACAGCATCCAAGAACAATTTCCCTGAGTAATGTTCTCCCTTTACTGATCTCGTATTCTCCCCCTATCGATGTGATGGCTTGGTGAGGTTGGTGGTGAATGGGTTTGGTTTACAAAGTATCTGCGTGCTCCATCATTAGTGTTGCAAAAGCCAAGTATCCATCTGCCCATCACTTTCACATGTCAGTGTGGAAGGAGACTCAGCATGTTGGTGATCCTCAGGATGTTGGTGATTAAATACTTTGACTATCCTGTATCCTGACCCCTAAGCATTATTGTCCCCGATCCTGATGACCATGACTGACTATGAGAAAAGTACAGTTTCATGGGTAGAAGTGGCTAATGTGGCAATCTTGATGGGCTGAATGGCCTCCTTCTGCCTCTATATCTTATTGCCCTATGTCTATCACCTAAGAAACCTGAGCTTATTACTGTCTGAATCTGGCCCTCCCATTCAGCTAGTTTAATGGGAGCTAGACCATTGCTTGGTCAAATACCATTGGAACCAGCAAGCTTCCAACAGGGAGTCACTGTGTAATGCTCAGGAACATGGACCCTGGATGATTTTTTTCCCCCAAAGATAATGAGGTGCTGGTGGTGAACTGAGTTTAGCTCCTGAGGATAGCTCAGTGTCATAGAATCATAGAGTCTTAAAGTCATACAGTATGGAAACAGACCCTTCGGTCCAACTAGTCCATGCTAGCCATATTCCCAAACTAAACTAGTCCCACTTGCTTGTATTTGGCCCATATCCCTCCAAACCTTTCCTATTCATGTACTTATCCAAATGTCTTTTAAATGTTGTAACAATACCTGCACCCATCACTTTTTCTGGCAGTTCATTCCACACACAAACCACTCTCTGTTTAAAAGAGTTTTTAAAACTTTCTCCTCTAACCTTAAAATTATGTCCCTAGTTTTTAACTTCCCACTTTAGTGAAAAGACCCTTGCAATTCACCTTATCTATGACCCTTCTGATTTTATAAATCTTGATAAGGTCACCCCTTAACCTTCTACACTCCAGTGAAAATAGTCCCACCTACCCATCCTATTCTTCTAACTCAAATCTTCCATCCTCGGCCTCATCCTGGTAAATCTTTCTGAACCATCTCCAATTTAATAATATCCTTCCCATAGCAAGTCGATCAGAAATGGACACAGTACTCTAGAAGAGGCCTCCCCATGGCATGTATAACCTCAACATGACATTCCAACTCCTATATGCAAAGGTCTGAACAAAGAGGGCAAGCATGCTAAACGCCTTCTTAACCATTCTGTCTACCTCTGATGCACCTTTCAAAGAATTATATACTGTACTTGAACCCTAGCTCTCTCTGGTGAAAAAGTGAGGACTGCAGATGCTGGAGACCAGAGTTGAAAAATGTGGTGCTGGAAAAACACAGCAGGCCAGGCAGCATCCGAGGAGCAGGAGAATCAATGTTTCGGGCATAAGCCCTTCTTCAGGAATGAGGCTGGTGTGCCAATCGGGCTGAAATAACAGGTAGGGGGGAGGGAATTTGGGAGAGGGGTGCTGGGAATACGATAGGTGGAAGGAGGTGAGGGTGAGGGTGATAGGCCGGAGAGGGGGTGGGGGCGGAGAGGTCGGGAAGAAGATTGCAGATCAAGAGGGCGTTGCTGAATCTGGGGGTTGGGACTGAGATAAAGTGGGGGGAGGGGAAATGAGGAAGCTGGAGAAATCTACATTCATCCCTAGCTCTCTCTGTTCTAAAAGGTAAAAACAAGGACTGCAGATGCTGGAAACCAGAGTCTAGATTAGAGTGGTGCTGGAAAAGCACAGCAGGTCAGGCAGCATCCGAGGAGCAGGAAAATCGATGTTTCGAGTAAAAGCCCTTCATCAGGAATAAGGCCAGAGTCAGGATGCCGCCCACACAAGGAATGAAGAGCCGACAGACATCTTGCCATCAACCACCTTGACTCTTTCTGTGCTATTGTGGGCTGTTTTCCACCTCAAATGAAGAGCAGCAGGTTTAACAAAGATCAAAGTGGGTAGATAGCTCTTACTTTTGGTGCAGTTGGGGAGATGTCCCGAGTGAGGGCTAGATAACACAGATGAAATGCAGGCTGGTGGTGTAAGGGGTTTGAGCTGGTGACATTGAGCAATGGAAGATGTTACAGGCAATATTGAGAGTGAGAGAGCATGAGCCTTGGTGCAAGGTGGGTACAGAAGCAAAGATAGTGGGAATGTGAGGTATCAGAGAGAAGGTGGGGCCACTGATGCTGGCAAAGTGGAGACAATATGTAAGTTAGCTCGCTGAGCTGGAAGGTTTGTTTTTAGACGTTTTGTCACCATGACTAAGTAACATCATCAGTGAGAGTCTTCGATGAAATGCTGGTGGTATGTCCCGCCTCTCTATTTATATGTCTTGGTTTATTAAGATGTGTGATGTCATTTCTGGTTCCTTTTTTCGAGGAAAGGTAGAAGGGATCTAAGTCGATGTGTTTATTGATGGAATTGGAATGGTTGGAATGCCATGTCTCTAAGAGTTCTCGTGCATGTCTTTATTTCACCTGTCCTAGGATGTATGTGTTGTCCCAGTCAAAGTGGTGTCCTTTTTTGTCTGTATGTATGGAAACTAGTGATAGTGGGTCAACACATCAATTTAGATTCTATCTATCGTCCCTTGGAAATAAGAAAAAAGAACTGGAAATGGTAGTCTGCTATAAATCAAATGTTCTGATCATCAACAAAGTGCCACCAGCAAGCTGATGAATATAGACAAGTTACACTGTATGCTCATTGGAATCAATGATATCCCAACCACTTCACCAGTGTTGTCTCCTGCATTGGATACTTACATCATGTAGCATACCTGGGAATTGTGTTGCGGCTGCTTTGCAGCTACTCCCAACAGAAGATCCACGGTCTTTAGGATTCCATAGTCCTCTGTCTTGCACCATCCTCATCCGGAGTTCATCTGTAATCATTTTGTGCCATTTATTATCCAACTTCTGCTAGGTCAACCTTTTGAATTGCTCTCTTCCAGTTGGCCTCTAGAAAAAGATCTCTGTAGCTCTTCAGCCCTGACCAAATGGCTGACACACTGCCATTTTATTTCTGGGTGTTATTTTTCACCCTTGCAATTTCAAGTACCTCGTCATTCATCTTATAAATTGGAAATGCAGATACACATAATTGCACTTTGGATTAATAAATGCAAAGGTAGTCACAATTACTCTCCTTTGGCACTATAATTTCAAGGACCCTTCATGCACAGGACACAAATATCATTTAACAATTTTGTGGGGTCAATTAAATAGTGAGACAAAAGATACAATGCATCTTAGCATTGGGTGTACATTAATAATGTGACTAAACTGGACTCACATAGCTGAAGTAGAGAAACATGCTTGTGTGAGTATCAAGATGCTTTGACTTACATTAATATATGTGATGAAAATGGCGAAACAGTCAGTTCTCCTATAACACGATAGTTGTGTCCTTATAAAACCCCACGTTACAGAAATATCATACTTTAGAAATAGTGCTTAAAGTATTGGCAATGTAATCACATTAGAGTCAACACACGTTTTAAAAGTTCAAGCTTGAGAAACAACGTCCCCAATTTGTCAATCGTGTGACAGCAAATTCATGTTAACGAAACACGCAGTGTAGCAGAACAACCTTCATTGTATTTAGGTACCTGTGGCCAGCTAGCAATTTCTATTGAGGAACACTGTATTACATTATATCATGTCACATCGTTTTACCTCAGCGTTGCATCCAGGAAACCAAACAAAACAGAATCATGTGATCAATGAACTTCTCAAGAGATCTAATAGTTGAATCTCACCTCTTACGAATGCTGACCTGGCACACTGACAAAGTCAAACTCAAACAGCAAACAGACAAGGCAGGGTTCAGTTTGACCATGCTTTGTGCAATGTAGCCTGACAGCAGAATTTCCTGCAGAATTTCGAAGTGCATAAGAGGGGGAAACCCATATCTTTTTGTTTAGTGTTTTCACAAATGACAAGAAGAAGATTATTAAAGGTTTGGACACTCTGGAGGCAGGAAACATGTTTCCGCTGATGGGTGAGTGTCGAACCAGAGGACACAGCTTAAAAATACGGGATAGATCATTTAGGACAGAGATGAGGAGAAACTTCTTCACCCGGAGAGTGGTGGGTGTGTGGAATGCTCTGCCCCAGAAGGCAGTGGAGGCCCAGTCTCTGGCTTCGTTTAAGAAAGAGTTGGATAGAGTTCTCAAGGATAGTGGAATCAAGGGTTATGGAGATAAGGCAGGAACAGGATACTGATTAAGGATGATCAGCCATGATCATATTGAATGGTGGTGCAGGCTTGAAGGGCAGAATGGCCTACTCCTGCACTATTGTCTCTTGTCTATTGAAGGTTGGTAGGGTGGAAGGTGAGCACCAGGGGGTTCTGTCATTGTTGGAGGGTTTTGTACCGTTTGTCCTGTTTGGTTCCGAACTCTTCTGGTTTAAAGGTGGTCTGGAGTCTGTGTGGGATGAGTTTTTCGTACTGTTTGTCCTGTTCGGTTCCAATTCCCTCCAATGCATCTCATCCACATCCTGCCCCTCCGCCCTCAAACCCAACCCCTTCAACCATCCCTGTGGAACACTGCTGATCACAGGCCTCCAGTTCAAAATACAACTCTCCACCACCATCCTCTGTCTCCTACCACCAAGCCAGTTGGCAAACTCTCCCTGGATCTCACGTAATCTAACTTTATTAATTAGTCTACCATGTGAAACCTTGTCAAGGGCTTTACTAAAATTCATGTATACAATGTCTGCCGGTCTGCTTTCATCAATCTTTTTGCTTACTTCCTCAAAAAACTCTCTCCATGAGACACGATTTCCCATGCACAAAACTGCTCTGACTATCCCTAATCAATCCTGGCCTCTCCAAATGCATGTAAATCCTATCTTTCAGAATCATTTCCAACGACTGACACACCAGCAATATCAGACTCAAAGATCGATCGTTCCCAGGTTTCTCCTTACAGCCTCTCTTAAAAAAAGATGTTATATTAGGCACCCGCCAGTCCTTTTGCACCTCACCCATGTTTATTAATGATTTCTGTTAAGGGGCTCGGCAATTTCTTCTGTAACTTCTCACAAAATCCTGGGATATGCTTGGTCAGGTTCTGGAAATTGATCTACCTTTATGTTTTCTAAAACCTCCAGCATTTCCTCTTCTGTAATGTAACCTGTTTTTCAAACATTAATTTTTATTTCCCTGCGTTCTCTAGCCTCCATTTCTTTCTCCGCAGTAAAAACTGATACAAAATATTCATTTGTATCTCTCTCATCTCCTGGGGTTCAACTCACAGATGACCTTGTTGATCTTTAAGGGGCTCTATTCTCTTTCTAGTTGCTCTGTTGCTCTTAATGTCTTTGTAGAATCTTTTTTGAATTAGCCTTAACCTTATCTGCCAAAGCTATCTTATATCCTCCTGATTTCCCTCTTAAGAATGCCCCTACACTCTTGATGCTCTACAAGAGATTCATTTGATCCCAGCTGTCTTTTTCTAATGAATGATTCTTTATTATTGATGACAAGAGCCTCAAGATGTTTTTTTATTGATCCCATCCTCAAGCTTTCCAGTTAATAGTGTCAGTTACAGTTCAGTGAGCAGGACTCCCATTTCATCCCCCAAATGGTTGTGGGTTCACGTTCCACTCTGGAGACATGAGGACAATGTTTAACCTCTCCTTACTACAGGATGGGGTTCCCAGCTGCGTCAAGAAGTTCGCCATCATCTTGGTGCCAAAGAAAAATCAGGCAGCATGCCTCAATGACTACCACCCAGTGGCTCTGGCCTCCGTGCTTCGAGCGGTTAGTCGTGGCTCACATCAACTCCAGCCTCCCAGATTGCCGTGATTCTTTACAATTCACTGACCATCGCAACAGGCCCATGGCAGACACCACCTCCCTGGCCCTATGCTCACCCCTTGAACATCTGGACAACAAGGATACCTACGTCAGGCTCCTACTTATTGACTACAGCTCAGCCTTCAGCACCATAATTTCAAACAAACTCATCTCCAAACTCTGAGATCTAGGTCACAGCTTCCCCGTCTGTAACTGGATCCTCAACTTCCTGACTCATAGACTGCAATCAGCAAGAATAGGTGAGAACACCTTCTCCAGCATAATGCTCAGATCCAGGCCCTGCAAGGCTACGTCCTCAGCCCTTTACTATACACGTTATACACTCATGCCTGTGTGGCCAAATTCCACACTAACTCCATTTATACGTTTGCTGATGACACCATCATTGTATGTCAGATCTCAAACAATATCGAGACAGAATACAGGAAAGAGATTGACATTTCCGCAGCATAGTGTAAAGACAACAATCTCCCCATCAACACCAACAAAACGAAGGAGCTGGACATTGATTTCAGGAAGTGGAGTGGAGGGCGTGCCCCTGGCTGCATCAATGGAGCTGAGGTGGAGATGGTTGACAGCATCAAGTTCCTGGGAGTGACAATCATCAACAATCTGTCCTGGTCCAACCACATCAACACGATTGTCAAGAAAGCGCAACAACATCCCTACTTTCTCAGGAGGCTAAGGAAATTCAGCATATTCACTAGGAATTCTGGTCTCCCTCCTAGAGGAAGGATGTTGTGAAACTTGAAAGGGTTCAGGAAAGATTTACAAGGATGTTGTCAGGGTTGGAGGATCTGAGCGACTGGGAGAGGCTGAACAGGCTAAGGCTGTTTTCCCTGAAGCGTCGGAGGCTCAGGGGTGACCTTATCAAGGTTAATAAAATCATGAGGGGCATGGATAGGCTAAGTAGACATGGTCTTTTCCCCGTGGTAGGGGAGTCCAGAACTAGAGGACATAGGTTTAGGTTGAGAGGGGGAAAGATTTAAAAAGCACCTAAAGGGCAACTTTTTCATGCAGAGGGAGGTGTGTGTATGGAGTGAGCTGCCAGAGGAAGTGGTGGAGACTGGTAAAATTATAGCATTTAAAAGGCACCTAGATGGGTATATGAATAGGAAGGGTTTGGAGGGATATAGGCCAAATGCTGGCAAATGGGACTGGATTCATTTAAGATATCTGGTCAGCATGGACAAGTTGTTTCTGTGCT
The DNA here is from genome assembly GCF_004010195.1 of Chiloscyllium plagiosum. Classification (NCBI taxonomy): domain Eukaryota; kingdom Metazoa; phylum Chordata; class Chondrichthyes; order Orectolobiformes; family Hemiscylliidae; genus Chiloscyllium; species Chiloscyllium plagiosum. The sequence continues at coordinate 139,052 of NC_057736.1, forward strand.
ATACATCTCTGTGACTCTATGACTCTCATCAATTTTTATCGATGCACCATAGAAAGCATCCTATCTGGACACATCACCGCGTGGTACAGCAACTGCTCTTCCTAGACTACAGAGAGCTATGAACACAACCCAGTCCACCACCCAAACCAGCCTTCCTCCCATTGACTCCGTCTACACTTCCTGCCGCCTCGGGAAAGCAGCCAACATCAACAAAGACTCCTCCCACCCTGGTTACACTCTCCTCCACCCTCTTATGTTAGGTGGAAGATATAAAACTTTGAAAACATGTACCGACAGATTCAAGAACAGCTTCTTCCCCACTGTTATCACACTTTTGAATGAACCTCTCAAATGTTAATTGTATCTCTCTCTCTCTGCACCTTCTGTGTGGCTGGAACATTATATTCTTCACTCTCTTCTGCTACCCTGATGAACTTTGTGTGACACAATCTGCCTGTGTAGCACGCAAACTAACACTTTTTACTGTATCTCGGTGCATGCGACAACAATAAATCAAACGCAAATTCAATGTCTGGGCAGATGGTGTTGACCAGTCTACTGGCAGTTCCTTAAGATGAGGATGATTCATCCTGGAAATGGATGAGTGACTGTAAGATATCCAGCCCTTCCTGATGAATGTGGCCTGTCCAAAATGTCGATTTTCCTGTTCCTTGGATGCTGCCTGACCTGCTGTGCATTTCCAGCACCACTCTAATCTTGACTGTGAGATATCCATGATAGTTGTAAGATTCTCTGATGGCTGTTGCCTTCCTGATCCTCTGCTCCTGTAATGTGACAGGTTTTCCCCACAGCGAGGACATTGATTCTGGTGGAGGTATCTTATAGGTTTGAGCAGCTGCCATTATGGAAAATAAAGAACATGAAAGCTTGGGAAGGGTTAAAGCATGAAGCCCACAGGCAATCTGTGGCCTGTGGAAGGCAGGATGGGATAAGAATAGTGGAATGCTCTTACATCAATTAGCAGAGTAAGATTAAGGCTGAAAGGTCAATACGGCGAGATGAGATAACAATTAGTAAAGGTAGTCTCCCTGTAAAGTGTCATTGTGACAAGATTGGGGCCATAAATATTTGGGACATGACATTAAATATCTAATTAATAGTTAGTAGAGTCAGCTTGAGACAGGAGACTATTGTAATAGATGGAATAGCTAAATATGTATCATGACAGGTTAGTCTGGAATGGAAGATCACTGTAGCAGAGGTAATAATGAATATCTAATCATGACATTAGGAAAATATAAAGTAGGGTCTGGAATGAAAGACCATCATTGCAAGAGTTAGCAATAAATATCTAACCGTGACATTAGAATAACATTAAGTAGAATGTACAACTAAAGAGAAAATGGGAACTAACATCCCTGGTTTATTGTGTAGCTAGAGTGAGGGACTTTGATTAATGTAGTTGGATATGATGATAAGCTAACAGAAACATGATTAAAAAAGATATAAAAATCCACAGACCCTAACATTCATGGGCATTCGAGAATCTACTTTCTCAGTGTTACGGTTTTTTGTTTGCAAATAAAAGACCTACTTCTTGAAGAACTCTCTGCATCTCCTGGTGATTCTCTATATTTTCTCCACAACACCATCTCTGTTTCTCTCCCAGTGTTCTTTGTCTGTAGCTGCTGTTATTAGCTGGAAGGTTTTGGCATCATTTTTGAGAATGAATCAACATTTTGGTGCTGAGTTGGCATGTGCTTTCCAGGCATTGATGTTGATGAAGCAGATGTCGTGGAAGGATTAAGATTGTCCTCGAAATGTTATACCTTTGGCCCTCTTGTGAGCAGGTTCTCTGGAGTGGTTCTGAGTTGAGCTCCTGTTTGGGCTTTCTGATGTTTTGTTCATTCCATCTCCGTTGATAGGAGATTATCACAGCTGCTGCCCTTACAATGCCGGAGGATATTCACATTGGCTGCTTCATTCTGTGCCCTATTACCCTGCCCCACGAGTTACTTGATGAAGGAGCAGTGCTCTGAAAGCTTGTACTTCCAAATAAACCTGTTTTTTTTTCAGATCTCCAGCATCTGCAGTTCTTTGTTTTGTTAAATAATCCAAAATGACTGTTCTTCATTATCACATTAAGTGAGAAATCTCCTGAAGAAAACAAAGATAAGGGAGTAAATTACGCTAACAATGCAATTTAATGTCTGATTCCAAAATCATTAAGATTCATGTACATTGTGCAATGCGTATAGCTGGCGTTTCACTTGAGCAGGAACGTGACACTGGAAATGGTGATGACTTTGAAGAAGAGCAGAGTTATTTGTATCAGTGTTCTGCCCAATATCCATCCATAGAGAGAAAGTAAGGACTGCAGATGCAGGAGATCAGAGTCAAGAGTGTGGTGCTGGAAAAGCACAGCAGGTCAGGCAGCATTCCAGGAGCAGGAGAATCGACATTTCAGACATAAGCACTTCATCAGGAGTGAGACTGGAAATACTGTGCTTTTCTAGCACCACACTCTCAACAATATTCATCCACAACCAACATCTTTTGATGGCAGTATTTATTAGTTATTTTAACAGCAGTATTAATTGGTTATTTTCACATTTCAGTTTGTGACACCTTGCCTCTGCAAATTAGCTGTCATTTTTCCTGTATTACAATAATAGCTATATTTCAAAATTAGTTCATTGACTGTGAAGTGATTTATGATACCCTAAAAGGTGCTATATAAATGCAAGCATTTCTTTTCTTAAAGCATCAGTGTCACGGCCTGCAGAGTTGGTCGATGTATTGGAAGACATTCTATGATTCTATGAAAACCTTGGAGCATAATTTCTTTATGATGATCAAGTACCAGTTTTATGGACTGCAAGGGCCAAGAAGGTAACTCATTAACTCCTTCTCAAGGATAATTACAGAGATGGACAATAAACTGTTGGCCCAGCCAGCGACACACGCAACTTACAATCATAGAGTCATAGAGATGTACAGCATGGAAACAGACCCTTCGGTCCAACCCGTCCATGCTGACCAGACATTCCAACCTAATCTAGTCCCACCTGCCAGCACCCGACACATATCCCTCCAAACCCTTCCTATTCATATACCCATCCAAATGCCTTTTAAATGTTGCAATTGTACTGGCCTCCACCACTTCCTCTGGCAGCTCATTCCATACATGTACCACCCTCTGCGTGAAAAAGTTGCCCTTAGGTCTCTTTTATATTTTTCCCCTCTCACCCTAAACCAGGCCCTCTAGTTCTGGACTCCCCCACCCCAGGGAAAAGCCTTTGTCTATTTATCCTACCCATGCCCCTCATAATTTTGTAAACCTCTATAAGGTCACCTCTCAGCCTCCAACGCTCCAGGGAAAACAGCCCCAGCCTGTTCAGCCTCTCCCTGTAGCTCAAATCCTCCAACCCTGGCAACATCCTTGTAAATCTTTTCTGAACCCTTTCAAGTTTCACAACATCTTTCCGATAGGAAGGAGACCAGAATTGCACGCAATATTCCAACAGTGGCCTAACCAATGTCGCAACATGATGTCCTAACTCTTGTACTCAATACTCTGACCAATAAAAGAAAGCATACCAAACACCTTCTTCACTATCCTACCTACATGCGACTCCACTTTCAAGGAGCTATGAACCTGCCCTCCAAGGTCACTTAGTTCAGGAACACTCCCTAGGAACTTCCCATGAAGTGTATATGTCCTGCTAAGATTTGCTTTCCCAAAATGCAGCACCTCACATTTAATTAAACTCCGTCTGCCACTTCTCGGCCCATTGGCCCATCTTATCAAGATCACATTGTAATCTGAGGTAACCTTCTTTGCTGTCCACTACACTTCCAACTTTGGTGTCATCTGCAAACTTACTAACTGTACCTCTTATGCTCACATCCAAATCATTTATATAAATGATGAAAAGTAGTGGATCCAGCACCGATCCTTGTGGCACTCCACTGGTCACAGGCCTCCAGTCTGAAAAACAACCCTCCACCACCGCCCTCTGTCTTCTACCTTTGAGCCAGTTATGTATCCAACCTTCTGAATCTCAACCTTTTCCCTTCCTATATCATTGGTTCCCCTTGAGAACATTCTGCACCCTCTCTGAGACATCCTTGATCCTGGTACCAAGGAAGCAACACACCATTCTGATTTGTCACTGCTGGCCACGGAAACATCTGTCTGTACCTTGGACTAGAGAGTCCCCTAACACAAATGATCTCTTTGGAATCCAATGTATTCCCATTGCATTAGAGCCAGTCTCAATACCAGAAACTTGGCTGTTTGTGCTATGTTCCCCTGAGAATCCATCACCCCCTACATTTTCCAAAACAGCATACTTGTTTGAAATGGGTATAGTCACAGAAGGCTCCTGTACAAGCTGCCTACCTCTCTTACCTTTCCTGGAGTTAACCCATCTATGTGACTGTATCTGAGATTTTCCCCCCTTCCTATAACTGCCATCCATTACTTACTGTTGCTGTTGCAAATTCCTCATTGCTTCTAATTGTCTGTCCAACCAATCCATTCGATCTGATAAGATTCGCAACCAGCAGCATTTATCACATTAACCCTTAAACTCTCTTTAAGCTCCCATATCTGACAAGGAGTACATATCACTGTACTAAAGGCCATTTTTGCTTCTTCACAATCTACAGACCCAGAAAATAACACCGTCTTATTCCTCTACAAAACACTGCCCCAGGTTAAATTAATAGTTATGGCTTATATTTTAAGTTTAATCAAGAGACATATCTCAAAAAACATATAATCAAGAAAGAACCCAGTCTACTCACTACTGCAGACTTTCTGTAGCTCCCACTTAAAAACAATACACTTATCTGCTTCTCTGCTGTGAACTTCGCCCAAACAGTTCCTCCAAGATCAGTTGGGAATTTTACTGTTTGTTAATTTTCCCAGACACACTCCGATGTCCAGCGATACATGAATTCAAACAGCAAAGGCAGTAACTGTGCAGGTTCACTACTGTGTTAGTTTCTTTCTCTCTCTCAACTTCTGAATGAATGAAGTAGTTTTCCTTTTTCTCACTAATATTCCTCCTTCCTGCTTACTTTTGGAAGGGTTAACTCACATTCCTGATCTGATGCCATAGACTTCATAGGTTTCCTGGCTAAGTTTTGACAGTGAGTGTTGGCATGTTATTCAGGCCTGAAGGTTTCATATTTTTAAAAAAACTGATTCTATCATTTCCCAGTGCCCATAATCACAAAGTTCAAGCAAGAATTCAATTATCACAGTAACAAAAGCAGGCAGGACATAAATATCAGTCCTTATAGGTTGTCTGTCCACAATACAGCATCAGAGAGCATTCTTAATGCTGTTTGTGTTTGAGATTCTGATTAGTTCTGTCTTGAAGTTCACTGTTTTCTTGACCCACTCCCCATAATGGTATTCTATTTGACTCACTTGCTGCCCTTTGTCCCTTCTGCATATTTGGCTTTCTTTTGTCTTTCATTGATCAATATGACCCCTTGTGCTTAAACTCTGAACATGACTGAATGACGTCTTTCAATCAATATTGCCCAAACATTTTATAATTGTAAAGATCTTTAGCATTCACCTTCATGCCTCTTCCAGATGAAAAGACCCGTCCTTACACAGCAAGACTAACAGAAATCCTTGATCCAGATGGAATGAACTATTCCTGACTTCTAAAGTTAAGGACATTAGCACAAATTGAGTAATGAGCAATATTGAGTCCAAATAGCTCCAACTATTGACTCCATCGACACTTCTCGCTTCCTCGGGAAGGCAGCCAACATCAAAGACCCTTCCTAACCCAGTTATAATCTCTTCCAACTTGTTCTGTCAGGCAGAAGATACAAACGCTTAAACACACATACCAACAGATTCAAGAACAGCTTCTTCCCTGCTATTATTAGACTTCTGACTGGACATCTCAAATTTCAAATCTAATGTTGATCTTGCATTTTGTGCACCTTCTCTGCAGCCATAATAGTGTATTCCTTGCTCGGTTCTATCATCCTGTGATCTGCCAGTACTGCACACAAAACAAAACTTTTGACTGTACCTAGGTACATGTGGCATAAATAAATCAAATCAAATCAAATTTTTTTTAAAAGTCACCTTATACAGATGAACAGCACCAAAAGGCGTCAAATTCATGAGGGACCTTACTGAATAAGATTGACTACTAATTTAGGAATAGAATGTGATACACTTTGATGCAGTCTCCACAAACTCTCAAACTTTGGATTTATAAAATTCAGCATCATTCTTGGATTTATTGGCCTGTCTCGTCTTGAGTAGAGCCAGCATGAACATGATGGGCCAAAAGCCCTTCTTCTGTGCTTTAGTCATGCTGTGATCTCATGAACTCTGTTATTGCTTTCTGAGAATCTCACTGGGGAATTATCACCATTGTGAAGAAGCAAACTTTCTGGCTGTTCTTCTATTTGTTTTGGTAATGGAAGTTAACAGAAAATAATTATTGCATCAAATTAATTCAAGACAGATCCCTGCAGAGTTCCTGATTGCTGTGGACTGTCACTAGGCTACATCGAACAGGAAGGTCTCAGGACTGTGCTGACTGAGCTGTTTCAGCGATGGGAGAACTCAGAACACTCATTAATCTCACCAAACCTGTAGAATAGAACCCATGAATCCAGCATGGCAAGACAGTTTGATGCAAAGGACAGATCAAAATTGCAGAAAAAGGTTGTGGAGAAAAGGGCTGACAAGACAATGTGCATCAACCTGGATTCTATCTTTGAGGAGGAGGGGAAACCCAAAGATGGAATACATTTTGAGGAAAAGAAAAGATTAATCCAAAGTAATTGTCAAACCTCAATTACAAAACAGGGATCTATTTACACAAACTAGTAAAATACAACTTCAAGATTTATTTTGTGAAGGCTTAATTAATTTTTAGTATTGAGATTATACATTTGCTTGTGAAGAACAACATTACAGGGTGAGGAAACTTGATATAAATCTTGACAGAAAAATCACCTTGAGTGGACATTGGCTTCCCACACCCACACTAAAAGTGGTCATTCATTCCTGACATACTAATTCCTTCGGTTAGACACAAAAGAAAATCAAAAAATTTAGAGCCATCAGACCTCATCACAACCATCAAACCTGAAAAATGCTTGGGGGAAATATCAATGTGGAAATATGCATGAATTTTCAAAGCTGAAAATCAGTTGTAGTGATTAAAGAGTTAAATAATATTGTCCTCAAGTGAATTAATTGCTGCCGTACTCTCATCCATTCCAGCCTGACACAAATCTTTTGTATTTCTTGGGAGTTAATAGCATAGATATTGAATGTTGTTTCCAAAGGCTCCTTCATGTCAGGAAATAATTGTTTGATTTGTTTCCTGACCCTATGTGATATGAATCTATACCTGTTGCAATGTGTTAGAGTATGACCTCCAGGAGCGCAAATCCATTCTGTACTTAAAAGAACCACGAAACCATATTCCTTCTGCTTTACCATTTCCATTAAATTTGAGTTATAACTCGGCTGATGTTTATAAGGTGAACATTGGGTCAGAACAAAGTGCTTTTCTGATTAATGTGAGACTTGTATTCTCTTCCCTCTTTGTATAATCAATAAAATTGATACTCACAGCAATGGGTAAGGAACACATGGGCTAAACTCAAATTAACGGAGATTGAGCAAAATGACAATAACTCTTCTTTAATTCTTTTTGTGGGACTTCTTTGAAATTTGTAGTGTTGTTATTTTCTAATAAGTTTCTAGACTGTGTTTCTTAACATGTGCATGTCACAATCATAATTATTAACTGGCCCAGATGACTTTCTGTGCAAGCTTATTGATTAGGTTGCTATTTGTGAGAATTGTAGATGTTTATTATAAAGCTTTCCACTTAGTGAAACATTGACACTGGTCATTTATTCCAGATTACACAGCAGAAAGCGGAATAATGTTATACTCACTGATACCCAGGATCATGAGTACTACCAGCGAAATCTCTTCAATATATCTAAATGAGGAGTGATAAATACCTGAAAATGAAAGAAAAGTGAAACAGAATATTGTTGGAGGCAAAAAAAGGGTTAAACAAAGTAGATTTTTAAAAGCATTTTTACAAATGGTCTTTACATTGAGTTTGAAAAAGGAGAGCATTGCTCAGTCAACACCCATGATGGGATTGTAGGTCAGCAGACATGTCGATGTACTATAGCAGAAAAATTAATAAAGCAACTAAAACAGAATTTCTCTTCAAAGTATGTCCTTTCTTTGTGTTAGACTAGCCTGGCTGATTATAATTCAACTACCATCCAAGGCACAATTTAACTACATTATAGCGATCACTGAATGAATGACAATATCTCAGGTTAGACTTCTTTAAGTCCCACCATCACTAAACATCTTCAAAAACCACATCACGTTTGCCACTGAGAGGTGTTTATGAAGAGTGTGACAGCTCCAGCCCTGCAATAGTAGCCTGAAAGATTTGCACCTTCACTTTTCATTACACTTTAATTCCACACACCAAAACCCCTGACCATTTAATGGGAACGGTGTGGGTTTGATGCAAAAACAGAAATTGCTGGAGAAACTCAGCAGGTCTGGCAGCATCTGTAGAGAGAGAAAGCAGAGTTCAAGATTCACGTCCAGTGACCTTTCTTCAGTTTTGTTTTGGACTATTTTTTTGTTCTGAGTTTGATGGACGACTTTCCTGTAAATCTGTTTCACAATTTGGATAAAACAGCAGCTTATATACTTTAGTTTTTCCAACTCTGTTTTTATATACCCAGGATTGGCTCAGTGACTCTGTGACATTGTCCATACCTTACTAGCAGTGGAGAAGGAGCATGCCTTATCCATGTCCACTTGAGGCCTTCTCTATCAGATCTATTCTGCACTGCCACATGATCGCACAATGATAATATCTGTTGTAGTTACTCTGTTGTTTATTGTTTGTTAATTGCATTTGTGTTTCTTAGTGATCCTCCTTTCTCTTTCAAGGTAGGCACATTAGATCAACGTAGTGTCATCATTCACAAAGAGGGCTCATTTCCTCTTTAATATGTTGATCAGGTCCTTAATTCAGCAATGCAACTCTGTCAGTGGCTTGTTCAGAGCTGAAAGTGGTAAACATGGCAATGAGAATAACTTCTCAAAGCAGCTGTGCTGATCTCATCTGTTTGTCAACCTATTCCAGATTGTATCAATACTACATTCACACTCAATGTGGTGATGAAAGGAGTTAGCTCAATTTTCATATAAAACTCACTCCAACCAAGCACCAGAGACAATTGAAAGGAAAAGTAGATTGCTTCTGGTGTAGTGATAGTGTCCCCACTATCAGATCATTTATGACACAGGAGGAGTCCATTCAAAACATCACTTCCAAGTTATCTCACTGCAGAGCAATCCAATCAGATTCACTTTCTTACTCAATCCCTGGAGCTCCCACAAGTTTATTCTGATAGTGTCTCCATCTCTGAACCAGGAGGCCTCATGCCAAGTCACACCTGCTCTGTACGTGGGTAATGACATTTCTGAACAGGCTGACTAGAAAACTATCTACAAGGGGAAAAGGCCAACACAAGGCCATTCACCTCATCAAGAATGATCTAAAACTCAATATCTCTTCTGCAGTATCCAATTATTTTCACTTATCACCCCTCAATGTATTCTTTTAGATTAATTTGAAGTAGATTTACCTTTTCCTTATCGTCTGCATCTCAATAAGATCATTTCCCAAACCTTTCCTTTCAAGGCTGATAATTCAGTTTTGCATGCCTTTCTTCCCGACAATACTACCTGAGGTTCACAGTCCCTCTGTTTCACCATGTCTACAATTAGACAAACAATTCATGACCTGTTCGCACCAGAACATTAAGCAGTTGAAACTCACCACAACTTCCCAGTTTGACTGATTCCACTTTGTAGGTCCACCATTGAATGACTTAGCCGACTTATACTCGTCAGGGATTTGGATAATCAGATCATTTATGATACAGGAGGAGTCCATTGAGACCATCACTTCCATGTTAGCTCACTGCAGAGCAATCCAATCAGATTCACTTTCTTACTCAGGTATAGACAGGATAGATCGAGTGAATCCTTAGAAGAGTATAAAGGAAGTAGGAGTATACTTAAGAGGGAAATCAGGAGGGCAAAAAGGGGACATGAGATAGCTTTGGCAAACAGAATTAAGGAGAATCCAAAGGGTTTTTACAAATATATTAAGGACAAAAGGGTAACTAGGGAGAGAATAGGGCCCCTCAAAGATCAGCAAGGCGGCCTTCGTGTGGAGCCGCAGAAACTGGGGGAGATACTA
>NC_057736.1:150491-167045 GCF_004010195.1 Chiloscyllium plagiosum
CAATGTTCCCCATGGGAGACTGATTAGCAAGGTTAGATCTCATGGAATACAGGGAGAACTAGCCATTTAGATACAGAACTGGCTCAAAGGTAGAAGACAGAGGGTGGTGGTGGAGGGTTGTTTTTAAGACTGGAGGCCTGTGACCAATGGAGTACCACAAGGATCGGTGCTGGGCCGTCTACTTTTTGTCATTTACATAAATGATTTGGATACGAGCATAAGAAGTGGTGGAGTCTGGTACGATTGCAACATTTAAGAGACATTTGAATGGGTATATGAAGAGGAAGGGTTGAGAGGGATATGGGCCGGGTGCTGGCAGGTGGGACTAGATTGGGTTGGGATATCTGGTCGGCATGGATGGGTTGGACCGAAGGGTCTGTTTCCATGCTGTACACCTCTATGACTCGATGACTCAATCCCTAGAGCTCCTACAAGTTTATTCTCCTCAGGTGTCTGTCTAATTTCCTTTAACAGTCAGAAGTTGTCTTCCCTTCCAGCACCCTCTAGTGCAGTGAGGTCCAGGGATTGCCACTCACTGTGCAAAGATGTTTCTCCTTACATTTCTTCTTCAGATCAAAGATTTACACCAAATATTCAGAACTTTGAGTTTATCTAACACTTTTATGTGGAATTTTGTCATATGTCTTATTAAGTCTGGATATAACATATCACAACTACATATCAGATGTCATTGCTTCCAAATAAATCAAGGCAATTGGTCAGACAGAATGATTCTGGTCATGACTAATTGAAATGATGAGTATGGCAGTGATGGATTAAGGTTGAATAGCTGGCTGGAATCCTAGCTGCTGCATTGAGGAGAGCGTATTGTTTGTGTTCCTGGTTACCCATGGGTTTGTGTTGAATGAGCTAAAATCAATTTTGTTTTATTAGTTCAGGGGAATTAGTCCTTACTGGCTGGACCAGCTTTTATTACCTATTCCTAATTGCCTCTGAAAAGGTCTGGTGAGCTAACTGCTAAAATTATCTTCCTAGAATCTAAAGCATAAGTTCTTAAAATGGAGGAACTGAAGTAGGCCATTCAGCCCATTGAGTCTGCTCTGCTATTCAGCGAGATCATGGCTGGTCTGATCGTTCTCTATTCCACCTTCCTACCTTTTCCTCATAATCCTTGATTCCCTGCCTAATAAAATGTTTCTATCTCAGCGTTGAATATAATTCAACAGGTTTATTTGGAAGTACAAGTTTTTGGGCCACTGCTCCTTCATCAGATAACTGGTAGGCCAGGATCATAAGATACAGAATTTATAGTAAAAGATCACAGTTCTGGATGTAGGTTTGCTCACTGAGCTGGAAGGTTTGTTTCAGACATTACGTCACCATACTAGGTAACATCATTAGTGAGCCTCTGGTGAAGCACTGGTATTATATTCCGCTTTCAATTTGTGTTTAGGTTTCCTTGGGTTGGTGATGTCATTTCCTGTGTTGGTGATGTCATTTCCTGTTCCTTTTCTCAGAGGGTATTAGATAGGATCCATATCAATGTGTTTGTTGTAGTGTTTGTTACAGTTCTTGCAAGATATTTTGTAAATGACATTTGTTTTGTTTGTTGTTCCTAACCCTAACCGTACATTGGACAAACAGGCAGAAAACTAGCCACCAGGATAAATGAATATCAACTAGCCACAAAAAGACATGACCCTCTCTCACTGGTATCCTTGCACACAGATGAGGAAGGACACCACTTCGACTGGGACAACGCATCCATCCTAGGACAGGCCAAAAAGAGACATGCATGAGAATTCCTAGAAGCATGGCATTCCAATTGGCATTCTATCAACAAACACATTGACTTGGATCCCATCTACTATCCTTCTGAGGTACGAACAGGAAATAACATCACAAACACGGGAAATTACATCACCAACCCAAGGAAACCTAAGCACATAAATAGAAAGTCGGACATAACACCAACGCTTCATCAGAGGATCATTGATCATGGTGACAAAATGTCTGAAAATGAGCCTTCCAGCTCAGCGAGCAAACTTACACCCAGAACCCCAACCTGAGGTACAAATCGTTTCCAAACTCATTAAAACATCAAATGTTATGCAACCGACACGATATATTGAACAAATTTAGATTGCTGTTAAGTCTTTCATCTTTTAGAATGGGTTGCAGGTATCGATTCATTAATGTGTAAATCCCAGAACTTCTTTCAAGTCACATTCCCGAGATAATTTAAAGTAAAAAAAAAACTGTAATGAGCTCCTCAGGAGACAGACACGGGATGTGACCAATGCAAGACGTGTTAGAGTGTCGACACGGATACCACCATTACACATGGGGACACCAGCCACCATGTACTTGTTTGAAATGGCAATAGCTACAGGAGACTCCTGCACTACCTGCCTATCTCTCCTACCTTTCCTGGAGTTAACCCATCTTCCTGACTGTATCTGCGGCTTTTCTCCCTTCCTATAACTGCCATCCATCACACCGCCGTGCTCTTGTAAATTCTTCACTGCCTCTAACTGTCGCTCCAACTGGTCTATGTGGAGACTGATACAAATACAGCAGTTAGTAGGGATTCGGGTGGGTATATGAATAGGAAGGGTTTAGAGGGATATAGGCCAAGTGCTGGCAGCTGGTACTAGATTAGGTCAGAATATCTGGGCTGCATGAATGAGTTGGACTGAAGAGTTTGTTTCTTGCTGTACGCCTCTATGACTCTATGACTCTATGTACGTGGCAGGTACTCATGTGACTCAGCCTACGTTGTCTATCTCATAGGCTGCAGGCAAGGATGCCCCAAGGCATGGTACATTGGCGAGACCAAGCAGACGTTATATCAATGGATGATTGGACACAGCACAACAGTCATCAGACAGGAATTTCCCTCCCAGTCAGTGAACACTTCAGTGGTCAGGGACACTCGGCCTCGAATCTTCACGTGATCATCCTCCAAGGTGGACTTCGGGACACGCAACAACGCAGAATGATTGAGCAGAGGCTGATAGTCACGTTCAGTACCCATGGGAATGGCCTCACTACAGGTGACCCCACTACACTATACACACGCGCACACACACACACACAGAAACACTCTTACATACTCACACATGCACGCAGACGCTCTCTCAGACACTCACACATATACCCCATAAACTCTCACCCATGAGCACACCCTTTCACAGGCTGATACTCCATTACAGTCACACGCACACTCTACAAAGCACACGCACATGCACACTCACACGCACGCACACACATGTAAGTCTATCGGGTGATTTTGCATTTACAGAATTGTATTTGCAGATATGTGATGTGCAGGTTAGGTGAATTGGCCATGCTAAATTGCCCATAGTGTTCAGGGAAGTGTAGGTTAGATGCATCAGTCAGGAGTAAATGTAGAGTAACGGGGTAGGGGAATAGGTCTGGGTGGGTTACTCTTCGGTGGGTCAGTATGGACTTGTTGGCGAAAGTGAGGACTGTAGATGCTGGAGATTAGAGTCAAGATTAGAGTGGTGCTGGAAAAGCACAGCAGGTCAGGCAGCATCCGAGGAGCAGGAAAATCAATGTTTCGGGCAAAAGCCCTTCATCAGGAATGGACTTGTTGGGCCTAGTGGCCTCTTTCCAACATTGTAAGGATTCCATGATCTATGATTCTATTTTGTTCAAAAAGCGCACAGTCTGCAGGTAGTCAATCCATGTGACAGTTTATAAATTCCTACTTTGGAAATAGAACCAGTCTGATTCAAGATTGGGATACAGACAGACTCTAACCTCATACCTTAAATGCATTGCCTGAGCTGAGATATCACTTTTTTTATAAAACCTTAAGTTATCTTGGGAATGTGACTTGAAAGAGGTTCTGCGATTTACATATTAATGAATCAATACCTGTAACCGATTCAAAAAGATGAAAGACGTAAAACCAATCTAAGTTTGTTCAATATATCATTTCAGTTGCATGACACTGTGATCTTTTGCTATAAATTCTGTGTCTTATGGTCCTGCTCCACAACCACCTGACAAAGGAGCAGTGCTGCAAAAGCTAGTGGAGGTGATCTTCACCAGAACTTCAGAAAACCAGGACAAATCCCAGAATTTCACCTCCTGGTGAAAATCACACAACCTGGTGTTGTGTGATTTTTAACTTTGTCCACCCCAGTCCAACACCGGCATCTCCACATTCGTGATTATAATTAACAGTACAGCCTCGACAGCCCTCTGTAGTAAAGAATTCCACAGATTTGCCAACCTTAAAAAGAAAAGAAAACTACCTCACCTCTGTCTTAAATGTGCAATCCTTTATTCTTAAACTATGCTCTCTGGCCCTAGGGAAACAACCTCACTGCATCCACCCTTTCTCTAAGAATCCTATATTCTTCAATAAGATTACCTTGCAGTCTTCTAAATCTGGGTGAAGGAATCATTTATGTGCCTGCTGGTCATTAAAGATTCAGTGAACCTGCACTAGCTAAATACCAGTTGGAGAGATGGGGTGCTGGGGGACTCTCACTGTCAGAGTGATGGTTTAACGAACGGAGAAAAGAGAAAAACTGAAGATTTTAATCCAGCTGAATACTTTTTTTGTTGAATATATTGTGAGTGCTTTTGTCATCAGTTTAATTGGATAGAAAGATTATGTAAGATTGATGCTGCAACGCTGAATTAATGTCAGTGAAAAAGTATCTTGTTTTTATTGTAACTAAACAACTGCTTTTAAAGTCACTCATACTGATGGGCAGATCCAATAGCTATATTCTTTGTATAAAACCAAGATGTGTGTATTGAGTACGTGTATAAGATGCACACTGATACATTCAGTGCATTGTCAGTGCAACGATGCAACCTTTTGTGACTGTAATGTGCAATGAAAATTAATGACAAAGACGAGGTTAGTGCCTGTGGTTCATCACATATTCTGCCTCTCACAGTCTAATGTAAGGACTTGTTCTTTCGGCAGGTTTAGACACATTTAGGCATCGATTTCCTGACTTCATTAAACACAGCAACAAACTGAGAAAATCCCACTCTGAGATGCAATGAGGGTTGATTGAAACCCGTAACACTGGTAAAATCCTAGGGCACTGCCAGAAACCTGGAAACAAATAGTCTGTGTTGTTTCGAACAGTGTTAGAATATAATGAGAAAGGAAAACAGGGTGAGGTGGAAATAGCCTCATGCATTTCACTTTAAGCACTACATTCCTTGTATGTGCAGGTAGAGGTATATTTTTAACATATGTTTTTCTTTCTATCCCCACCTGAATGTTAAACTGGAGGTGGCAGCAGGGATCTGGGTCAGACAAGCTAACATTCACTAAGATGGCAGATGTGCCAATTCAGTTCATCTGCCTCTTGAGTGAGTCTCTGAAGAAATGGGCCTTGGGATGTAAAGGTTCATATTGATAATGAAGACGGGTTGTTAAGTGAATATATTGAAATCAAAAACTTAGATCCTGTTCATCATGGGATTGTTAAAGGAAGAGAGGACTGTCTGTTGAACTGGGTCTTACTCTATTGTTGAAATCAGGTGTCAAAACTAATTTGAAAAATACAACTTTAACTCATGATATCACCAATGAGCATTTCCGAAAATCAGATGAATTAGCTCAACAACTACTCTTTGATTTCAGTGGAGGTGAATAAAAGAATTGCCCACCTTCAGATGTGGATGTTTGATCTGGAGCCTGGTTAGGTTTGTTCCTTCAGCCAGGGCGCTAGTTTGATTGGTGCAATTGTCTTGATTGAGTTTGGGTTCAGAAAGAACATATCTGTCTCACCTCTGGTCAGTACCCAGAAACCAGGAGGTGTGGATGTCTACAGGTGACGGACAAAGACAAGATTGTGCTCAACTCCTCCATCAATACTCGAGAATCATGAAATCCTAAATGACAGCCCATACCCAGGGATCCATCCCATCATGAACATAGGAAGGAAAGCTTGAAATAAAACAATCGATTTATAATTATGCGCATGTACACAGTTTGTTGAGCTTGATTGACCATGCTCTAATTTTACTCCCTTCTGAGATAATTATATGGAGATTCTAAAAAGTTTCCGTGTAGTGAAATGGGATGAAAGATCTAGCATTTGATTTTACACTGAGAAGCTTCTATTTGTGTGACACTTTCAGGGTTCAACATAGCAGTATCTCGATCTCTAAACAGGACTGCTGTGAAGATCCCCTTGTGTTGCACTCTGATGTTTTAAGTTTAATTTTTTGTTTCCAGCTTTATGATTCCCAAAAGATCACAAATTGAAATTACTCCACATTACAAACAATAGCAGCTTCAGTACTGCAGCAATATACTGAGATAGCAGGTATTTTATGGAAACTGGTATAAGGCAACAAGATAATAATAGTTAAGAGTAGGATTTGCTTTGCTGTGAACTCTTGCAGAATTTGCAAAGGGTTTTGTTTGCTTTGGAAATGCAACAATTGTTTTTCAGATTGAGTTTTATATTTGAATAAAGCTGTGGTCGGGTTTGTTCACTCTCACGTTGTTAATATATGTTCGCTTTTAATCCCACATCCCAGTTACCACGGTAACCATCTGGCTCTTGCTTTGCAGCATTATTAACATTTGCCTGTTGTAGGTTGGACTTCACCGCTATGTTAACTTCTTAGCTTCTTGAAGGACTGTGGCTCTCTTGCCACACCCAGTTCCACTCCCCTCTCATTCCTGTTCCCTTAACTCTCATTGGATGACAATTTTTGCACTTTGATTTTAAAATTTATCCTTGACCCGCAAAACCTTCAACGATTGTTTTTGACTTGATCTTGTTGCTTTTAGAACTGCAGCTTGCCCCTTCCTTGCACAAAGTCCCTTCACAGAGACTTCTATCTCCTTCCCTGGATGTATCTGCTGTGGCTAACTCTTGTTGCTCCTTTCACAACCTTACTGAAAGTTTACTTCTTAGGTCCTGGATTGAGTCATCTCCCTTAACTCTGCTCATCCAATCTGTGGTAAATCAACGAATAGGAAAACAGAGGAAGATACTAAATGTGAAATAATAACCAAACACTGATAAGAGGGAGGTAGTAAGTACTGATCTAAGAGGCAACCAACAGATAAGGTGAGAGGTTTCAAAAATAATATAATGTCATTCTAAAGGCTCTAAATCTGAATGGATGTAAACAATCGAAATGGAGCAGATGAATTGATATTATTTATCACAACAACACCTCTTTTCAAACTCTCCTCACCCTTAGCTCACTCCTCTTAGAATCCCTACAGTGCAGATCGAGGTCATTCAGCCCATTGGGTCTGCACCGAGCCTCTGAAGACCATTCTTCCCCCCACCCCATCCCCATAGACCAATATTTCCCATGACTAAACCACCTAGCCTGCACATTCCTGGACAATATGGGCAATTAAGCACGGCCAATCCACCCCAATCTGTACAAGTATTCTCTGGAGAAAAGTTATGATATTCATGGAGGAGCAGTCAGACGGTGAGCAGAGAGGTGAGCTCAGGGGTGAGAAGTGGTGGCATGGTGATACAGTGCCTAGCACTACTGACTCACAGCACAAGGGACCCAGGTTCAATTCCTCCCTTAGGACACTGTCTGTTTGGAGTTTACACATTCTCCCCCATGTCTGTGTGGGTTTTCTCCCACAATCCAAAGATGTGCAGGTTAGGTAGGTTGGCCATGGGAAATGCAGGGTTACAGGGGCGGGGTGTGGGATGCTCTTGGGAGGGTTGATGTGGGCTGAATGGCCTTTATCTGCACTTTAGGGATTCTAAGAAAGGTGAGAAGAGTTTGAAAAGTTCATTTTTAAACAAGTAGAGGAATATGGAGAGATATGGGGCTTAAAGTCATGACTTCATAAATGGAAGGCTGTAGCAGTCAAAGCCATTGCCATCAGTGATGAGCTGATGGAACAGTGCTCATAGTGTCAAAGCTAACACTTCAGAGTCAGAGGTTGGAGAATTGGAGGAATTATAGAGATGAACATGAAGCTATGGAACAATTTAGATAAAAGAATGAGGGTTTAAAGTTTTAAGCACGTGGTGGGGCTACAGGAGTGTGTAGGATGAGTAGGTGGGACTTGGTGCACAATAAGACATAGATCACAGAGCATTGGCTGAGCTAAAGTTTGCAAAATGTGCAGAATAGCAATGGTTGAATTTGGATTATTTTAAGCCCAGGGAGGGTTAAAGGCAGGACTAGAAGTAGAAATTCCTTGTGATGCAGAGGAGATGGACCTTGGTTCAGGGAGGTTGCTGAGGTTTTAAGTGAGTGCCTTCAGCCTGTGGTGGGAGACCAGTTAGGTTAGGTTTTGATGAGATCCCCCTCATTCTCCTAAACTCCAGCGAGTATAGACCTAACCAATCTAATCTGTCTTCACATGACAGTCCCACCATCCCAGGAATCATTGCTACTTACTTTCCTGCCTATTTCAGAGCCATCTGTAAATTTGGCTGTAATACTTTCTATTCCCGAATCCAAGTCATTAATATAGATTGTAAATAGTTGAGGCCCAAGGACTGAACCCTGTGACACCGAACTAGTTACAGCTTGCCAGCTAGAAGAAGAAATCATGCTTGACAAATCTATTGGTATTCTATGAAGATGTAACTAGTAGAGTTGACAAGGGAGAGTCAGTCAATGTGGTATATTTGGACTTTCAGAAAGCGTTTGACAAAGTCCTGAATAAAAGATTATTGTGCAAGATTAAACTACATGGGATTGGGGGAAGTGTATCGAGGTGGATAAGAAACTGGCCAGCAGACAGGAAATAAAGAGTAGGAGCAGGGCTGTGTTGTTGTAGGTCTACAGGGCCTTGGTGAGGCCACACCTAGAGTATTGTGTGCAGTTTGGTCTCCTCTCCTGAGAAAGGATGCTCTTACTCTCGAGGGAGGACAGATTCCCGGATGGTGGGACTGATGTATGAGGAGAGATTGACTGGGTTAGAATTGTTTTTGGTGGAGTTCAGATGAATGAGGGGGCTCTCATAGAGACTTATAAAATTCTAACAGGACTAGACAGGGTAGATACAGGGAGGGTGTTCCCAATGGTGGGTGTGTCCAGAACCAGAGGTCACAGTCTGAGAATTCAGGATGTACCATTTAGGGCGAACATGAGGAGACATTTCTTCACCTAAAGAATGGTGAGCCTGTGGAATCCATTGCCAAAGGAAGTAGTTGGTGCCAAAACCTTGAATGTATTCAAGGAATGGCTGGATATGGCTCTTGGGGACAATGGGATCAAAGACTATGGGAGGAAGCAGAGTGAGGCTATTGAGTTGGACGACCAGCCATGATGGTGATGATTGGTGGAGCAGGCTCGAAGGGGTGAATAGCCTCCTCCTGCTCCTATCTTCGATGTTTCTGGGAGAAGACCCATTTATCCCAACTCCCTGCTTTCTGTTGGTTAGCCAATCCTAAATCCAAGTTAATAAATTACTCCAACCTCTGTGATCTTACCTTGTGTATTAACCATTTGTGCAGCACTGCATCAAATGCCTGGGATCTGAACTGGGATCCATCCGAGATAGGTCCTTGTGTCCTTACTCTTTGTTTCCTTCTGTCAACCAGTATTCTATCCATGAGAGTACACAACCCCGTTCCCATGTGCTTTAATGCTAATGCTCTCCTCATATGTGGGACCTCATCGAAAGTCTTTTGAAACTCCAGAAGAGATGGAAGCATTACCATTCCTGGAGTGTCGGAGGGATTGAAACCAGCCTTAGTGGGACTATAGAGGAAGGTGTTAGACCAGGTTAATGTGGTTAGACATGAGAGAGACTGAGGAGGGATGGTGTATCTCAGTCAAAATCAAAGAGGATGTCATTTGTGAGTTTGATTAAAGCTGTTTAAGTGGCAGAACATGGAGTTGGGGCTTGGACACCAGTCTGAGAATCAATGAGAAATCCAAATTCTTGGGAGAGGGAGGAAGTGCTGGGGATGGTGTGACAGTGTTACGCAAAGTTAATTTGGAAGGCAGGGTTTGGTTTTTGTTACAAGATTATGACTGTAATTTGAAAAGGAGGGTTCAGCATCCCAGAGGGTTCAAGTTGTCAATGAGAATAAGGACCAAGGAAGGGAATGAGTTACCCCCTGTTGTAAGTACAGACATAATTTTGATTAATGTATGTACAGAATGCTGTGAAGATTAAGACACTGGTTTGGTCCAGTGTTCAATTCCCAACTTCAACCAGGATTTACCTTCAGCTTCATGGCTCTTGCCCATCAGATAAGAGAGAGTGAGAGAAAAATGACATGGAGAGTAGCCGTGAGGTTTCATTGTAAAACCAACTGTCTGTTAATGGGTTATCACCTGGTCTCATAAATGAATTTTAATCTGAATGTGATACTGCAAAACTGAAAGGGTTAACACAGTCTGGTATTGGCAGGATTTGTTCTTAGATTCAGATTAGTCTGCAAAATATGTTCCAATCTGAATTAAAAAGCTTTACAAAATGAGATAAACAGGATTAGTTTTCTGGGTGTTTAGAGTGCTGAATTGAGAAACATCAGTTTAGAGACTTGTCAACTGTTCTGGGTTCTATTTGCAGAAAGTGCTTGCTAATGTGAATGTTACACTACAGAGTCAGATTAAAATTTACATTGTGAACAGCAATGGATAGCATAATTTAAATCAAATCCATTTTGGTTACTTGCTTAGAACAGTCTTCAGGGACAACATTGGCCCTCTGTATAAATACAGGCAAATTATGAAGATATTAATTTATTACAGGGGTGTTATTTCTCCTATGTGTGCAAATAGCAGTCCAATTCAATTCAGAATGAAATCTCCCTAGACTGTTCACACCCTGTGGAATCTACAAAACCATGCAAATCTGTTCTGTTTAGCAGCATGGGGACAGTCCTGCAGAATTTATTTCACGCTCACTGGCATTTGGATATTTCTTTTACAAATGATAAATTATATTTAGATCTAGTTCCAGGAGAGGCAGCTGTCTCTTCCTACATCTGTCAGTGGTGACCCTTGGTTTAGTCTGGATGCTGAGTGTAACACTGATCATTTTTCAAGTGTTGTTTTCATACTCACCCTGTCATTTGGTATCACTGACCAACAACCAGGAGCAAGATGGCCAATTTTTGTCTTCCTCTGTCTCAGATGCCAGAAATCAGAAACAAAATCAGAAATTGCTGGAAAATCTCAGCAGGTCTGGTAGCATCTGTACTTTCTCTGCCAGATCTGCTGAGTTTTTCCAGCAATTTCTGATTTTGAATTAATACCATTGTAGTGTTCCCAAATATACCCTGTCTGAAACTCAGTCCAAGTGAGGAATTTCAACTGTCAGTTTCGTTTATGTAATTCCTTGAGATAATAAATAGTCCAATGTCTTATGAGGAGTGCTGTGAAACAAAATTTGAGACTGACACATAAAGAGATATTAGGGCTAATAGAAAGGAAGAAGAAACTAAAGGCATCTTCCTTTCTACTTTCATCAAATCCCCTGTGGGCACTGCTGGAAAGTCCCATCTCTGTTCCCCATCCCTTAAACTGAACAGTTTGCTCAACCATTTCCGAGCAAACCACGTCTCCATGGATCTGGAGTCAGAGTCACAAAGCACGGAAACAGGCCCTTCAGCCCAACACGTCCATACTGACCAGGTTTCCTAAACTGAACTCGTCCCATTTGCCTGCGTTTGGCCCATATCCCTCTAAACCTTTCCTGTTCATGTACCTGTCTGAATGCCTTTTAAATGTTGTAATTGTACTCAGCTCTACCACTTCCTCAGCAGCTCTTTCTATATTAAACTAGAGACAAAAACAAGCCACATTAATTATAAAGTTGCACAACAATTAAACCAACAGGTTGGATTATAAATTTTGCAATCAGTTTTTTTAACCTTACTTATAGAAACATCAAATCACACCAACATTTGCCTCTATTACTAACATAATATTAAGAAATATACACTGAGAAAATGAAATGACATTGAATAAAACTGAACCACATTGGGTGAGCTCAACAGCTTACTTCTCCCACTGGGGATTTTGTCATCCAGCTTGGTTTCAATAGCAATTAATACACTTGCACAGTCACTGCGAGACTTGAGTTTTCAATTCTAGACTTAATAAGTAAATCTACTTCCTCTAACTGCTGCAGAGGGACTTGAGACAAAAAAGCTGCAGATGCTGGAATCCAAAGTAGATAGGCAGGAGGCTGGAAGAACACAGCAAGCCAGGCAGCATCAGGAGGTGAAGAGGTCAACGTTTCAAGTATTGCTTCTGAAGAAAGGTTATAGCCAAAACATTGGCTTCTCCACTTCCTAAATTGCTGTGTTGTCCCAGCCTCCTGCCTGTCTGCACAGGGACAAAGCACGGAAACAGGCCCTTCAGCCCAACACGTCCATACTGACCAGGTTTCCTAAACTGAATTCGTCCCATTTGCCTGCGTTTGGCCCATATCCCTCTAAACCTTTCCTGTTCATGTACCTGTCTGAATGAGAAACAGTGTGGATTGCTGGTCTGGAGACCACATCACTGCACCAACATCAGCTGGTGCAGTGATGTGACAGCTATACTGAGTGAAGTCCTTGTGAAGTGTAACCATTGTTCTACAGGGGGACAAACAGCACAAATCCCATGGTCAGAAAAGTACGTTCAAGATATATATGACTTTGGGGGCTGACAGCACCCCCACCATTGATTGTGATTAAAAGTGGGAAAATCCAAAACGTCAGAATTGTAGGAGAGCAGAGATCCCAGAAGGTCTGGCTTAACTAGGGCCAACCTGGGTCAGTGAGTAGAGGGGTGATGCATGGATTGGATTTGTGAGTCAGTATTTGGAGTTAAGCCACAGACAACAGAATTACCTCAGGTTTATTGAGTGGAGGAATGTGGAAGGCCAGGATGGAGATTTCAGCGAGCAGTGGGTGACTTAGGTGGGGACAGAGTTGGACAATGGGATGGGAGTGGCAATAGGTGGCATTGATCATGGTATGGATAGTGGTCAGAGGTTCATCTTAAATATGGCACCAGCTTTGTGAACAGGTTCACCGTCAGGGAAAGGGGTAAAGTCTCTAATCCCTTCCTGTTCTCACCTCTCCTTTTCTGTGTTATCTCTATGATCTCTCTGCTGCTTAACATCTGATTTTAATGGTTTCACCATGCCTTCCACTGCCAAGCTCCTAAGCTCTGGAATTCTCTCCCTAAACGTCTACACCCCTCTGCAATTCTCTTTTTCTAAAAAAAACTTGTACAAAGTAACTTTTCAATCAAACTTTTAGTCATTTTCCCTTGTGTTACCTTTAGCTGGCTCAGTGTTAAGCTTTGTTTTATAATACTCCTGCAAAGCACCTTGGGATGTTTATTACATTAAAGGTACATACATGGGGGCGGGGGGAGCGTGGTGTGAGTGCGTGGGTCTGGGTGGGATATTCTTCAGAGGGTTGGTGTGGACTCGATGGGCCCAACAGACTACTTTCACACTGTTGGGATTCTATGATGCTGGAATAGTTGAAGAGAATTTGGGGAGGCAAAGACCTAGTGGTATTTCACCAGAGTAATGGGATCCAGGCTAGGAATCCTGCCATGGCAGATGGTGGGATGGGAATTCATGTAACAAATCTGGAATTACAAGTCTAATGATGTTAAAAATCACACAACACCAGATTATAGTCCAACAGGTTAACCTTGTGTTGTGTGATTTTTAACTTTGTCCACCCTAGTCCAACACCAGCACCTTAACATCAAGTCTAATGATGACCAGGAAACCATTGTCAGAGAAACCTATTGGTTTAGGAAAGGATCACTTTACGGTTCTTAAATGGTTAAATGTGATTGGTTCTTAATTACCCTCTGGACTTCACCAGTAATGCTCACATCCTGGGAAGTAAGAAAATAGGGATAGATCACAGTTTGCCTTTTTGACGAGGGGATGTTGACAGCAGAATGAGCGAGAGAGAGAAAAAGCCCATTAATATCAGCAGCTAATGTGGTAACTGGGAAAGGAAGCTCAGTGATCAGCAATTTAAGGGAAATATTTCTATGGGGCTTTCCTAGTGTGTGCTTCACTCCACATGGTACAAAAACACCAGGTGTCTTGTTGGATTCGTTTCATTAATTTATTTCAGCAAAAACACAGTCCATGTAGAAATCACATCATTAACCAACGATGACCATGTTGGATTGGGGAGCAAGCTCAGTGAGGGTAACATTATTCTGCTCTTCTGACACAATCTTATATCCTTAAACGTAGCCCTAACACTAACCTATAACAGGTTCAGCATCTTGACACCGTCCTGGAGTTTCCCCAGTTAGCATCACACCCTTTCCCCATGGAATTCTCAAACCTCTAGAAAGTCCCAGTGGCCAGGGTTTCAGTAAACTCATCTTATAGCTTTGTTTTTTATATTCTGCTAAAATCTTCAAATCTACCAATGGAATAAACCAAGGTGTTGAGCACCTGCTGATTAAAACTGATGGTTAGCAGTGAAAACTGGACACGTACTGTTTCATTTGCTATTTCCCCTCTTCAAATCTTCATAAAAAGCACTGGGGTTACTCGTCTGGTTTTGGATTAATGTCACTTTCATGTCAGATAGCTTACAGATTTATTTAGATTTAATTGCTCTGATATTAAAATAATCCAGTCAAGGTTTTCAAAAATCATTGACAAAAGCATTTCAGTTTTATTCGGTAAGATCAAGAAGGATTTGGAAAACTAGGACATCGACAGATTTTTTAATCTTCTCTGAACTATTTGCCTATTTCACAACATTAGATTTGGGAACTCGAAAGTCACAATCAGACTTAAAACTGGCTTCATGCGGTCTTTTAAAGTGAAGATTTCTTATGTGCTGTATTAGCAGTTTTTTACCATTTCACTTGCCCTTGCAAATTGCGAGGGTCAAAAAGTCTGCTGAGCACGGAAAGCAATGGGACTGGCAGAACATGCTTTCAGCCTTGTCATGTGATCTAAATATTGATATGTAGAGACACTCAAGAGAAATGACCTGTCGTGGGTGGAATGAAATGTGCAGAGTTTCCTGTGTAGCTTTTAACATGACGTACACACTCTCTGTGGGATTGCAGCTGTAGATGTGGCTTGTTTACAGGGTGAATGCTGTATCGTGTACAGAGCTAGAGTAAAGGAACAGACGAGAACAGCCTTTCCTCATTAAATTGAAAAAGTGCAGTCTCCTGTTGGAGTGGAAGTGGGTGCAGGGATGGGGAAGACATTCAGTCATTGATGATTAGTGATCTCTGACCCCATGGGTCAGACTGGGCTCTCTGTAAATACTACAATGCTGCACTCCTTTTTTAAAATTCTTTTCCCACTTCCTGCCAAAGGTGACAGTGTGCACTCCTGGCTGCCTGCAGGACCCTCCTCTCTTATTGTTTCCAGATGGTCATTATGGTTTAGCTTTGACATAGCCTGCTCCAACACAAGCACCATTGTACCGCTATCTTCACACACTAGGCAGCTGACAGAGAGAGTGACCAGCCTGGATGGAGTCCCTGGCTGTACGCTCAGGTCCTGTGTGGACCAGCTGGTGGGAGTATTCACTGAGATCTTTAACCTCTCCTCACTGTGATGTGAGGTTCACACCTGTTTCAAGGAGACCACTATCATGCCGGTGCCAAAGAAACATCAGGCAACATGCCGTAATTACTACCGCCCGGTGGCTCTGACATCCCTCATTATGGAGCACTTCAAGCTGTTGGTCATGGCTCACATCAACTCCATCCTCCCTGATTGCCGTGATCAACTATAATTCACTTACTGTCACAACAGATCTACTGCCGGCGCCATCTCTCAGGCCCTACACTCATCCCTGGAACATTGGGATAACAAGGACACATATGTCTGACTCTTATTTGTTGACTTTAGCTCTGCCTTCAACGCCATAATTCCAACCAAAATCATCTCCGAACCCTGAGACCCAGATCTCTGCTCTCACTGCAACTGGATCCCCATCTTCCTGATCCACCGACTGCAATCAGTAACAAGAGGTGACAACACCACCTGCACAATAATCTTCAACATTGGTGCCCCTCAAGGCTGTGTTGTCAGCCCCTTACTATACTCTTTGTACACGTATGACTGTGTGACCGAATTCAGCTTTAACTCCTTTCACAGATTTGCTGATGACACCACCATGGTGGGCTGGATTGCAAACAATAACAAGACAGAGTATAGGAAGGAGATGGAGAACTTAGTGGTGGCACGGGCGTAAAGCCAACAATCTCTCCCTCGATGTCAGCAAAGCAAAGGAGCTGGTCATCGATTTGAGGAAGCGGAGTGGAGCGCACACTCCTGTCTGTATCAATGGGGCTGAGGTGGAGGTGCTCAAGAGTGGTTAAGATGGTCAAGTTCCTCGGAGTACATATCACCAACAACCTGTCCTGGTTCAGCTACAGTCAAGAAAGCACACCAACATATCTACTTACTCAGGAGGCGAAGGAAATTCAGCATGTCACCTACCTCTTGCAAAAATGCCATCCCGTATTCCCAATTCCTCCGCCTCCGCCGTATCTGCTCCCAGGAGGACCAGTTCCACCACAGAACACACCAGATGGCCTCCTTCTTTAGAGACCGCAATTTCCCTTCCCACGTGGTTAAAGATGCCCTCCAACACATCTCGTCCACATCCC
>NC_057736.1:167569-173914 GCF_004010195.1 Chiloscyllium plagiosum
CTAGCTTATCTCTCCACGCTTCAGGCTCTCTGCCTTTAATTCCTGATGAAGGGCTTTTGCCCGAAACATCGATTTTGCATGTCCTCGGATGCTGCCTGATTAACTGTGCTCTTCCAGCACCACTAATCCAGAATCTGGTTTCCAGCATCTGCAGTCATTGTTTTTACCTCAATCTTTATAGATGCCCCTCAGAAAGCATCCTTTCCAGGTGCATCACAGCTTGGTACGGCAACTGCTCAGCCCAAGACTGCAAGGAACTACAAACAGTCATGAACACAGCCCAATCCATCACACAAACCAGCCTCCTATCTATTTTCTTCATCTACACTTTCCGTTGTCTTGGGAAAGGCAGCCATCATCATCAAAGAGCACCCCCCCCCCACCCTGGTTTTACTCGCTTCCAGCCTCTTCCATCAGGCAGAAGATAAAGAAGTTTGAAAACACGTACCAACAGATTTAAGAACAGCTTCTTCCCCGCTGTTTATAGACTGGTTATCACACAAAACAATACTTTTCACTGTATCTCAGTACATGTGACAATAATAAATCAAATCAAAGTGGCATGGTGACTCAATGGTTAGCACTGCTGTCTCACAGCACCAGAGACCTGGGTTCGATTCCAGCCTCGGGCGACTGTCTGTGTAGAGTTTGCACATTCTCCCTTTGTCTTTGTGGGTTTCTTGTAGGTTTCTTCCCACAGTCAAAAGATGTGCAGGTTAGGGTGGATTGGCCAGGCTAAATTGCCCATAGTGTTCAGGGATGTGTGGGTTAGGTGGATTAGTCAGAGGTAAATACAGGATAATAGTTTAGGGAATGGGTCTGGGTGGGTTACTCTTTGGAGGGTCAGTGTGGACTTGTTGGGCAGAAGGGCCTGTTTTTAAACTGTAGGGATTCAATGAAATGAATGGAAGCTTCAGGGCTAACATTGGCTGATTGTTGCCCCCTCGTTAGGCCATGGACCCTGTGGCTGTGTTGCCCCAGCACAGGAAGGAAACTCCCTGGAGTTACCAGCCTCCCTGAGTGGTGGGAGGCCACTCTGCCACTCACAACAAACTAACCACCCAGGAAGTGGCCATTAAATATCAGCCATAGATTTTGTGGACTGCATATTTGTTTTGAAGTCACAAGGTTCTGTGTTCAGGGCTTGACAGTGGAAGAGAGGCAATAATGGTGGAGGCTGCACTAGTGTCATTGGCCTTCAGGGGCTATCAGGTGTGACTGGGTTAGGGGGAAGTGTGGGGGGTGGTGGAGGTGGGGTAGAAAGGCCTAAATTTAAGAGATATGTTTTTACAGTGTTCCTCCTCACAGAATTTGGAATTGCAGGGACCAGGAGCGAAGCTGCCCTCCTGTGCCTGAGCTGAGCCCAGTAGCTGGATATGAGTTCATAGCTGGGGGGTGGAGTTGGGGTGGGGGGGGTGATCGGGCAGCTCTGAAGTTGAGAAATTGAAAAGAACGGCTTTCCCACAGGTGCTGCTGAACTTAATCAGTGCCCTAGTATTCTGAGGAACTGTGTTTCCATGGTTCCTTTGTAATACTGACCACAATGTTCATCAAATTTGATACAAACAGCAGCAAAAGCATGTTCTCAGCGTTCGTGCTGAACTGTTAAAGAAACCATCATTGTTGATCACAGCTGCTGTCAGGACTGGACCGATCCTGTTTGGAGATGAGGTTGAAGCTGATGATATAACTCTGACTCTCTCTCTATGACAGACCCCACTGTTTGAAAGTAGCTCCATCCAGACCTAACCTCGGGGTATGGTTCTGTTCTAATAATTGTGAGAGGAATAGCAACTGCATCCAATGAATCCTTTCCCCCTAGTCATGCTCAGCTCCATGCACCTCCATGTTGGAGGCCAGTCCTCTCAGCTCCAGGACATCTCTACAGGAGTTCCTCAGGGGAGTGTCCTCGGCCCAACCATCTTCAGCTGCTTCATCAATGATCGTTCCTCTATCATCTGACAATATGGATTGCATTGACACACTCTGGATCCCCTTTAAGAACCCATGTTCAAAATATTTTTGACATTATCTGTTGCTTCTTGGCTGCCAATGAGTCCTGCAGTAAAAGGATGCAGCCCCTAGTAAGACTGGCATAAAGAGTTGTGTGATCCACACTTTCCATCCTAGTCTCATCAGGATGGCTGCAGGAATGTCAAATTTGAAAAGGAACTACAATTTACACTGTGTGGGAAAGTGTGCTGATCATTTATATTTGGGAATGTTTCTCTGTGCACTCTCCAGGACAATACTTCAACCAATCAGAGTCCAACTGCCAACCAAGTTCTGTGCAACAAAATGATGATTAGAATGAATTCTCTATCAACATAGTTTTAAAATCTGTTTAATATTCATTGTCAAGGATTGTGATTTTCTGAATTCAGGGCATGATCCAATTATGACAGAAAAGGCTGATTGAGAAAATTGACTCATTCGTGAAACCAGTGACACTACTTTACCTCTCATTTCATCTTGCACCAATGACAGTCACAAAGTCTTATGTCAGGGGTTTCCAAAGAAGGGCTCAGGACCCAACTGGGCTGTGAGCTAAGATTCTGAGATTGTGCAATGTGAGATAGTAAAGGCTGTGGTAGATTTCAGACTGACAACTGTGTTCCCGTTGTTTCAGGTCCTCAGTCTCACACATCTCACAGAGGAGTTGTGACAATTTTCAAGACTCAAAATGAGGTCACATAGGGATAGTTTATGTAGTGCTATCTGAGAGAGAGAGAATGCAGAGAGAGAGCACGGGGCATTGCAGACTGATGCACTACAATGGGGATGCTAGTTATGAGGCCATTTGCTCAGTACAAGCTACCTTAAACCAACTGCATGGAAGTAAGGTTTTCTCTGTGTTACACACACACACAATCATTTGACCAAATCACTGATAAATCATACCGGCTTATACATCTTTGTAAACCTTGGGAAGAGAAAGACAGTTAGGAACATGCTGGTTGTGCCGCAGTGACAGACAAGGTTTTCAGGGGTGACCTATGGGTCCAGTTGTCCCAGTGCAGACACAGTGCAGCCTGGCTGGCTCCTCCAAAACACTATCGGGCTATTGATCAGGAATAATATCAGGTTACAATTACACAACATTCTGTTAATTCCACTACTCAGATTTGGTCTGCTGTTCCAGATATTGTTCCAAGAGCCTGCTCCGTCACATTAATTAACATTCTCTTATGTTGTTCTATTAATCATTTAAGCAAGTTAAAACTCTAATCTAATCCTTCGACTATTCAAGCTGCAGCATCCTCTCTGATAATACACAAATATTTTCAGTGCCTTTATGGAAATTTCAAAATCTATTGGCTAAATGTGACAATCACTGACAGCAATATTTACATATCTCCTTTCACAGAACAATACTTCAAGATACAACATAGAAACTGCAGACAAGAAAGTGCTTTAGAGGAGAAGACCGGTTTGATAAGGGACAAAATTTTAATCCAACTTGGTGAGTGGGCAATCCACAGAGATGGGTGATTCCCTGGCTTTGTTAGACCTTATCAGCTTCATGATAGGGACACTGGGTGGAGTGTAACTTGGCAGCGTATTCAATCCCACCAGTTTCTAGATGGAAAGTTGGTCTGTGATGGTCTCTGGTGTGGAGAAAATTATTTAGGTAACAGGATTCAAGAAAGGAATTTGAGCGCTGGCAGATCTACCATTACTGCATGAGAGTGTAGGACGAAAGATAATTGAGAGCAGGAGAGCCGTGCTGGGCCATCAGTCTGGGGAAGACTCTGGAGATCAGTTGGAGCAAAGGTGTAGAGACATGAAAAGAAGAGATTGATGATTGTGGAGTGAAGTCAGATAGTAATAGATTATGGATGTGTTGGAACTTCTCCCCTGTCTCAGCAATCCTTCTCTGAGGAATGGTAATAATTGTTGTCAGTATAGTTCCATACGACTTGGCTGTTTTCCAGTGTGAGTCAAAATGATCAGTATCAACAGGCTATTCAACCACAGAGTGCTTCATAACCACATTCATAGAGTCATAGAGATGTACAACATGGAAACAGACCATTCAGTCCAACCCATCCATGCTGACCAGATATCCCAACCCAATCTAGTCCCATCTGCCAGCACCTGCCCATATCCCTCCAAACCCTTCCTATTCATATACCCATCCAAATGCCTCTTAAATGTTGCAATTGTACCATCTAACCTAATGAAGGAGTTAGAAAATATGTCACCTATAGTGATTGTAATAAGGTCAGCCAGGTGGACCTCAGAATAGGGGTTCCCTGATTGGGGCTATTAAACTGATCTAACCAGGAAGCCCTGGCTGACAGATAAGGACAGGAGTGTCAGACATCCTGTTTATTCTGAGAGCTGGCTCTGAGGGAGCCAAATCAGTGTCAAGGTCTGTACATGTACAAATAAAGGGAGACTTGCTGATGGGATACCGGCCTCCATAGAGTTATTTAATCACCACTAAAAATGAAAAGTAGCCCTCCCTCTCAAAAAAGTCAAAAGGTGACACTCAAGAAATCTTAAGAGCCACCCTCAAAAAACTATTTTGACGCCTGGTTTAGATATTTTTAACACGTACAGCTTGGTTGCTCGATTTTCTACATTACATCCAGTTGCTCTATTTCAAAAGTACTTTGTTGGCTGTAAGGTTCTTTGAGGCAGCAGGTGGTAATGAAAGGAGCTTCATTAATGCAATTTTTTCCTTTTTTAAAAAATTGTATTTCATGTAAAGGGTGAAAAAGAGCACTTCTCACCAAAGTTTGAATCTTTAAAATACTGAACCAAAACCATTCTCGTAAAGAAGCCCATAACTGAGGCATTAACCAGGAGTGAGAACTTTTATTTGACTACATCTTAAAACTTACACAAGGAGAAGAAAATCAATGATCAAACCTCACTTACCTGACCAAAAAAGCTGCCTGGAATACTTACAAAGTGGAATCAGACAAGGATAAAGTTGGATTAAGTTATATTGGCCTCTTAGAGTCATAGAAATGTACAGCATGGAAACAGATCCCTCCGGTCCAACCCGTCCATGCCGATCAGATATCCCAACCCAATCTAGTCCCACTTACCAGCACCCGGCCCATATCCCTCCAAACCCTTCCTATTCATATACCCATCCAGATGCCTCTTAAATATTGCAATTGTACCAGCCTCTACCACATCCTCTGGCAGCTCATTCCATACACGTACCACCCTCTGTGTGAAAAAGTTGCCCCTTAGATCTCTTTTATATCTTTCCCCTCTCACCCTAAACCTATGCCCTCTAGTTCTGGACTCCCCCACCCCAGAGAAAATACTTTGTCTATTTATCCTATCCATGCCCCTCCTGAGTTTATAAACCTCTCAGTCCTGTTCTCAACTCCAATGCCCATACGACCAAGCTTGTTAGGCAGTACCTCGGGACTTGAGATGACTGTACAGTCCAACACTGTTTCTGCGAGGGTAGGGCATGTGGTGGCTGAAGAGGTGACTGCCTGGGTTCTTGTACACTTCTTCAGCTGGTTTCCATTGGCCTCCACCTGGCCATGTTAGTGTTTGGGCCAGTCTCCTGTTTGTGAGGAAGTCTGCCTCAGGATGGGTGGGTTTTGAGATGGAGATTCCTGTGAGGTGGTAGGTATGTGGCATCTTTCCTGGACAATGTGAGGATGTCCCTGAAGAGCTTTCTCTGTCCTGCTGGTAATTGGTTGCAATGGCAAAGCTCAGAATTGAGAGCTTCATTTTGGAGTCTTAAGAGGTATGTGGAAAATGAAGTGCTCTCAGTGCAGTCACAAGCACCTTGGCATTGGCCTGAGAGAGGACACTGATATTGGAGCCTTTATCTTACCAGGGGGTTTGCAAGCTCATTGGAGGCATCACCTGGTGAATGGCATTCAAGATGAGAGTTGTACATTGCCCATGTCCCTGGAGCAGCCAGCCGCCAGCCAATGGCACTCCTGCCCAGTGGACAGTGAAGTTAGTGTCAGGTTTGAGGCATTTGGATTCAAACCCTCTGTTCCTCAGATTGTGCTGGAGTTGATGTTGAATTCCCATTGAGGAGGGCATTGGTGCACTGTGGTTCCCTGTGAGAGATGAGGACAACGTTGTGTAGTGGCAGAAGGTGGCAGTGGATCCTGACCTCCAGATGTTGAGCCTAAGGTCCATTCTCCCCCACATCCTCTGTGAATGCATTGTGGGCAGCACAGTGGCACAGTGGTTAGCACTGCTGCCTCACAGCGCCAGAGACCCAGGTTCAATTCCCGCCTCAGGAGTTTGCACATTCTCCCCGTGTCTGTGTGGGTTTCCTCCGGGTGCTCTGGTTTCCTCCCACAGTCCAAAAATGTGCAGGTTAGGTGAATTGGCCATGCTAAATTGCCC
>NC_057736.1:174105-191175 GCF_004010195.1 Chiloscyllium plagiosum
GGAACTTGCTGGGTGCAAATTTATTACGTTTCTTTTCCTACCAATCAGCTGTGACTGTGTGTGTAATTTAAGTCAACTCCTGTAAAACAAGTTTGGATAACCTGAGAATGTGAAAGATACTGTAGAGATGCACTTTCTTTATTTATGAGATGTTTTTAAACACAAGAGAACAAACATCAGGAAATTTCTAAGTGTGAAGACTTGGCTCCATGCTGTGACAGCAGTACCTGACTGTATGTAGACCTATCATATCAGAGTCAAATAGGTTTCAGTTGATTCAGGTTGCTGGCTTCAGGAATTTGAAAACAGGCAGCTAGTCCCCACCAAGTGAGTGACGAATAGGTTTGATTCACTCACTATCAATGTGTACATGCCTCAGTTCTGCTGGTGGCAATTCCCTTCAACTCTGGGTGTAACAATACAGCAGTCCCCTCAGGTTACATTTTAGGTCATGCTCACTCATTGCAGAATGTCAGAGTCATAGAGATTAACAGCTTAGAAAAAGACCCTTCTGCCATTGAGTCTGTGTTGGTCACAAACAACCACTCAATGATTCCAATCCCATCTTTCAGCACCTGACCTGTCAGTCTTGTGTGCCTTGGCATCACAAATGCACATCTAAATATTTCTTCAATGCGATAAGGGTTTCTGTTTTTACTATCCCAATAAGTAGTGAGTTTCACCCTCTGAAGGAAAACATTTCCTCACGTCTCCTCTAAACCTCCTGTCTTTTCCTTAAATCTATGTCCCCCATGTTTATTTCTCCCTTCACCAAGGGGAAAGATTTCTTCCTGTCTGCCCTCTGTAGGTCCTTAAATTTTTCTCTATTTCAGTCATGGTTCCCCTCTCAATCTCCTCTACTCTAAGGAAAACAACCCCGGTCTGTCCATTCTCTTTTCATAACTGAAACTCTCCAGCTCAGTAACATCTCTGTAAATCTCCACTGAAGCCCCTCTACTGCTATCACATGCCTCTGATAATACGGATTCCTGAATGATTTGTGCAGATCCGTTCATGATGTCAGTGGTGATCGGTGGGAGCTGGTTTCTACAGAATCAACTACATCTCCAGATGCCTGATCGCATACGTTCGATTGACACTTTGGTGCGACGCTGAAGGAGTGTTGCACTGTTAGGGGTGCTGTCTTTCAAAGGAGATATTTAGCCAGTGTGTGAGCATTCCTGTCAGTCTTCAATGTATACAATGTCACAGCATTTCACAAAGAGGAGGAAAGCCCTCTTGGCCAACGTTTTTGTCTGAGACAATACATAAGCTTTGGAAAGATGTTGTCAGTGTAAGTGTTCAGAGTATCCTGATCCTTTCTACAGATACTGCCCTGTTTGTTGGAAATTTATCTCGGCCATCTCTACAGTGACAGACCTTAAGGTGAGACACTGGACTCCAC
Source organism: Chiloscyllium plagiosum (assembly GCF_004010195.1). Lineage (NCBI taxonomy): Eukaryota > Metazoa > Chordata > Chondrichthyes > Orectolobiformes > Hemiscylliidae > Chiloscyllium > Chiloscyllium plagiosum. The sequence goes on from NC_057736.1 coordinate 175,511, forward strand.
TCTAAAGCCCTGACTGCTTCCTTATTTGGACATAAACACCGAATTTCATCTTCAAAAGGAGATAAAGGGAGTTGTTCTTCAACAACAGAATTCAAGTAGGTTCTCTGCTTATTATCTCATTTTTACCACAAGAGATTGCAGTGTCCAAATGGCTGTTCAAGTTCTCCGCAGAAACATGGAAACATAGGAACAGGACTAGGCCAGCGCCCACACCTCCTCCCTCACCTCCATCCAAGGTCCTAAAGGAGCCTTCCACATCCATCAAAGTTTTACCTGCACATCCACCATTATCATTTATTGTATCCGTTGCTCCCGATGCGGTCTGCTCTACATTGGGGAGACTGGACGCCTCCTAGCAGAGCGCTTTAGGAGTGAGAAGAATTTGGAGGTAGTAGAATGCTCAAGTCATTGAGACGGAAGAGAAATTAGAAATGAGTCAATATTTGGAAACAACAGATGGATCAAAGCTGGACTTTATAAGAACAGACTATCTGCTGTTGGGATGAAGGAGATGGTTTCAGCGATGTTAACAAAAGAAGTTACTGACTAAATATGTTGATAAGGTGGAGGTATTTGTATTGCAGTACTTATTGGGAAGGAGAAAAAACGTATAAGGGATTCACAGAGAATTAATAATTTTAAATGGAGACAAATTACAGGATGCTGTGGCATCTGTGTTCCCTAAAATGTGAATCACAGTGGATATGTGATTCCTGAGGAAGTGCTTTTGCCCGAAATGTTGATTTTACTGCTCCTCGGATGCTGCCTGAACTGCTGTGCTCTTCCAGCACCACTTATCCAGAAACAGGACTAGGCCAGTCAGCTCCTCCAACCATTCACTGAGACCAAGCTGAAGTGTGGTCTGACTCCATATGTCTGCCTTTGGCCCATATCACCATGGAACGGCATGGTAGCTCAGTGGCTAGCACAGTCTGGGTTTGATTCCAAGCTCAGGGGACTGTCTGTGAGGAGTTTGCACATTCTCCCAGTGTCTGCGTGGTTTCCTTCCACAGACCAAAGATGAGCAGGTTAGGGTGAATTGGCCATGCTAAATTGATCATAGTGTTCAGGGATGTGTAGATTAGGTGCATTAGTTAGGGGAATGGGTTTGGGTGGGTTACTCTTCAGAAGGTGGACTTGTTGGGCCAAATGGCCTCTTTCACACTGTAGGGATTCTATTTCTTGATACCCTTGTTTAATGAAAAATGGTCAATCTCATTTAACAATTGAATTAGCACAAAACAGCATTCAAAGAAGAGAGTTCCAAACCTCTACCTACAGTGTATGGAAAAAGTGCTTTCTAACATTTCTCCAGAATGGCCTACCCTTCATTCTTGGACTCTGCCCTGTTTCTAAAATCTTCAACCACTGCAAATAGTTTATCTCTATTTACTCGGTTAATAATTCTGAAGACATCGTTTAGCTCACCGCTTAACTTTCTAAATTCTAGAGAATAAAGGTCTAAATTGTCCAGTCTCTCCTCATAAACTAACCCTGAAGTCCAGGACTCATCCTTGTAAACCTTGTTCTGGATTAGTGGTGCTGGAAGAGCACAGCAGTTCAGGCAGCATCCAAGGAGCTTCGAAATCGATGTTTCGGGCAAAAGCCCTTCATCAGGCCTTGTAAACCTTGTGTTGAACTCCCTCCATGGCCAAAACATCCTTCCCATGGTGTGTGCCCAGATCTGCTCCCTGTACTCTAAGTGGGGGCTAACCAGGGTTTTGTATAACTGCAGTGTAATGTCTGCATCCCTGTTCGCCAACCTTTTAAACATGAAGGCCAGCTTTCAATTCGCTCCCTTGACGATTTTCTGCACCTGTTTGTGCCATTTTAATGAGTTATGCACCTGAATCTCCAAGTGTCCCTGGGCATCCACTGTATTTAACTCTGTGCTTTCTGGAAAATACCCTGATCTTTTCCTTTCGATCTGAAATGGATTACATCACACTTGCTTGTATAAAAATCCATCTGCCATAGCTTTGCTCATTCACCTAATCTATCAATATCCTGTTGGAAATTTAAGCTGTTGTCAACACTAGCTGCAATGCTACCCAATTTTATCTCATCAGCAAATTTGGATATTTGACTTTTTATGCCATTATCCACTAGTCACATCCTGCCAATTTGAGTTCTTACCCATTATTCCAACTTTCTGTTTCCTCCCACTCAGCCAATCTCCTGTCCATGTCAGTAATTTGTCCTCAATTCCAAAGGCTTCCATCTTTGGTTGCTCCATGTCAGGCTAACTGGTCTGGAATTCCTGGTTTCTCTCTGTCACCCTCTTTAAAGAGCAGAGCGACATGAGCGAATTTCCAATCCAGCAGTAGAGCTCCTGAATCCAGGGAACTCGGAAAGATTATGGTTAGAGCATCGGCAATGTGCTCTCCTACCTGCTATAACACTCGTGGGTGGAAACCATCAGGTTCTGGGGATTTGTCACTCTTCAATTCCATTAACTTCCCTATTATTGATGATTTATTTTAGCTCATTTTATTTAGTCCTGCCCCTGATCCTCTGGTAATTTCTTTGGGATTTCCAGCAAGCCCTCCTCTTTTTCTGCTGTGAACATTGAAGCAAAATTATTGTTCAATATGTCTGCCTTTTCCCCATAGTCACTAACAATATCCCCACTGTCAGCCTCAGTGGGCCAACAGCCCTCTTATCCAACCACTTTCCCTTTATATAGCTGCAAAATCTGTAAATTCCAACTATAAAATCTCTTCTTATTGTTTTTTATGTCCCCTGCAAGTTTCCTTCCATAGTCTTTTACCTGCTGTTATAACTCTCTTTGCGGTCCTTTGTTGGTCTTTGTATTTGTCCCATTCTCTGGGATCTGCAAAGCCTTTTTTAAATTCTATACTGTCCCTTACTTTCTTAGATTTATGGCTGCCTCAACAATTACTATTCTTAATATCTCCAATCCTTGATGTCTCCTTTGCTGTTTCAGTTTGGGATGTCCTGAAAGTGAGATGCAAATATAAGGCCTTTATTTATTTAATTGCTCCATCAATAGATGATAAAATACCTGGCACCAAGAGTCTGTGACAAACTGTGATGGGGATGAGTCACTCATAATACTTGTGAAAGAATTGCAGCATGATTTCTGCGGTAGGGCTTTGAATCCAAAGATAAGATGTGTGATATTGAAACTCTATTTGCCCATCGGAGTTGTACTTTACTCTTTTAGAACTGAAAAGCTTGCAGTTTCAAAGGAGCATGTTAATGTTATCAATAGTATTGAAACTGTTTGATATTACAACTGGAATAAGAATAGAAATGGGGTTCACACCTCTGTCTAGTCAGTAGAAGTTTCAGCGTTACTTCAGGAACCTGTGGGTGGCCTACTACCCACTGTATACTTTTCAAAGTTTGATTCAAAGCCTCATAGAGCTGGCAATTGCATGTTCAATGTAGTAACAGTCAATGCTTTAGTCAAGCAAGGGATTGAGGCTAGGCAGTCTGCAGCTGAACAGTAAGATAGCACAATGGAGGATGTACCTGCTGCTTGGGCTCTGCTTCAGTAACACCCAGCAACTTGCTATGAAGCCTGGGACAATGTTCACATGGAGATGTATTCATTCTCATCGCTGTCCCCATGTCAGAGTCCATTTGTAGTCTGAGACGGAACAAAAGGGCTGTATGATATTTGAAGAGTTTAAGCCAGGGTTGTCCCAACATTGCGACACGTAAACAATCGCGTGTTAATACTGAGACGTTCAATGAGTCACGAGGGAAAAGTATATTTTAATCGTCTTAAAGGTGCAGTCTTTGCTGTATGTTATGTCATTCAATAGCATCATTAATTTAAGACTAACATTTATTTTGTCATGATTTGGAGATGCCGGTGTTGGACTGGGGTGTACAAAATTAAAAGTCACACACTTTTAAGTAACAGTTCAAAAATCAACGACAATGCATTTTCCCAACCCAATAAATGTGAGGTGCTGCATTTTCAAAAGGCAAATCACAGCAGGACTTACAGACTTAATGGTAAGGTCCTGGGGAGTGTTGCTGAACAAAGAGGCCTTGGGTACAGGTTCATAGTTCCTTGAAAGTGGAGTTGCAGGTAGTTAATCACAGCAGGACTTACAGACTTAATGGTAAGGTCCTGGGGAGTGTTGCTGAACAAAGAGGCCTTGGGGTACAGGTTCATAGTTCCTTGAAAGTGGAGTTGCAGGTAGTTAGGATAGTGAAGGTGGCATTTGGTATGCTTTTCTTTATTGGACATGATTTGGAGATGCCGGTGTTGGACTGGGGTGTACAAAGTTACAAATCACACAACACCAGGTTATAGTCCAATAGGTTTAATTGGAAGCACTAGCTTTTGGAACATCGCTCCTTCATCAGGTGGTTGTGGAGGACACAGTTGTAAGACACAGAATTTATAGCAAAAGTTTACAGTGCGATGTAACTGAAATTATAATTTGTAACTTTCCTTTATTGGACATAGCTTTGAGTACAGGAGTTGGGAGGCCATATTACAGCTGTACAGGACATTAGTTAGGCCACTGTTGAAATATTGTGTGCAATTGTGGTCACCCTCCTATCAGAAAGATATTGTGAAGCTTGAAAAGGTTCAGAAAAGATTAACAAAAATGTTGCCTGGGTTGGAGGATTTGAGCTATAGGGAGAGGCTGATTTCCCTGAAGCATCGGAGGCTGAGGGGTGACCTTATAGAGGTTTATAAAATCATGAGAGGCATGGATAGGATAAATAGACAAAATCTTTTCCCTGGATTGGGAGTCCAGAACTTGAGGACATAGGTTTAGGGTGAGAGGGGAAAGATATAAAAGAGACCTAAGGGGCAACTCTTTCACAGAGAGGGTAGTATGTGTATGGATTGAGCTGCCAGAGGAAGTGGTGGAGCCTGGTACAATGACAGCATTTAAAAGACTGATTTACACATGAAAGAAGTGAAACTATCACTGTATTCTAACAGATGAAAGGCTTAACAGACAATCAATTTTTCAATGTATAATTTCAGTTACATCACACTGCAAATTTTGCTATAAATTCTGTGTTACGATTGAGCCCCCCACTATCACCTGATGAAGGAGCGTCGCTCCAAAAGCTAGTGTTGCTACTTGGAGATCCAGGATTGAGATCTCATGAAGACTCTGGAAACGTTTTGCAAATAGACATTTTTATTTACCCCTTGGAAAATTTGGGCAAATTGGTCACTGAGAGTGTGCCTGTGAGCATGGAGCTAACAACAGCTGCCTCCCACCCCTTTCCCTTCCCAGGAACCACAGCAATCCTTCATTTCATGATATTCCCAGCCAGCTGGGCTGGCACTGAAATAAACCTGTTGGACTATAACCTGGTGCTGTGTGATTTTTAACTTTAAAAGACTGGGTTGGGATTGGGTTGGGATATCTGGTTGGCATGGATAGGTTGGACCGAAGGGTCAGTTTCCGTGCTGTACATCTCTGTGACTCTATGACACTGAAGGCACCAATTAGTAAATAGTGCTGTTCTGTTGGGGTCACATCTCCTGCCCTGGACTTAGTGATGTAGGGTTAGAAGGTTCACCGCCCTCCCAATTTTCAGATTCTGTTGGAAAGGAAGCAAGTGAAACAGATCCTGATGTAATGGATCTCATCTGATTGTCGGCTGTGTGGGTTAATTAGTCTCTGCTTGTCCCAGTCAGGAGCATATAAGGGAGCATTCAAGCCAAACCAAGTGTAGGTATCAGCTGGAAGCGATGTCTACTTGGAGATCCAGGATTGAAATTTCATGAAGACTCTGGAAGCGTTTTGCAAATGGGCATTTTTATTTACCCCTTGGAAAATTTGGGAAAATTGGTCACTGAGAGTGTGCCTGTGAACATGGAGCTAACAACAGCTGCCCCCCACCCCATTACCTTCCCAGGAACCACAGCAATCCTTCATTCCATGATATTCCCAGCCAGCTGGGCTGGCACTGAAATTAAATCTCCAGAAAATGTCAAATCGGTGTATTGATCAGAAACATGAACCTTCTTTTAATCTTTACAGAAAGGAGTTGATTAATTCTGTAATAGCAACATTTTCTGTTTTGGTATTAGATTAAAGCTCCACATTCTGTTCACGAACATCGATACTGTGAGTGAACACATTCCCTTTGTGATGGTACTAAACCACATTGAGCAAGATTCATGCTTTACAACAAATCCAGAATGAGGTTTCCCAACTCCCAGCTATCCCAATGTTCCTACACAATTTGTTTTACATTTCCTAGCTCCCAGCAAACATTTTTAGCAGGAATTTACAGGTAAATAGTTCAAATAAACTCAAAGGACAAAATGTGGCACAAATACTGTTTGCCAAATTATGTTACATTAAATTAGATTCCCTGCAATGTGGAAACAGGCCCTTTGGCCCAACAAGTCCACACTGACCCTCCGAAGAGCAACCCACCCAGATCCATTCCCCTAACTAATGCACCTAACACTACGGGCAATTTAACACGGCCAATTCACCTGACCTGCACATCATTGGACTGTGGGAGGAAATCCACACAGACACAGGGAGAATGTGCAAACTCCACACAGGCAGTTGCCCGAGGTGGGAATTGAACCCAGGTCCCTGGCGCTATGAGGCAGCAGTGCTAACCACTGAGCCACGGTGCCGCCCCTATGTTAATAAATTTATGTCAATAAATTGAGTGAGAATGGAAAATACTGAAGACCATTGAAATGCATATGAAATGACAACATTGTCACTGAGTGGGTAACAATTTTACTGGCATTCGATCCTTAGCCAAATGTCTCAATGGTTGAATGTCTATTTTTGTCAGGTTGTGAATGGGATAACCATTAACACCAAGCACTGCTTTGTTCCTATTCCAGTGAAGTGATTGAGGGCTGTAAAACATTGTAAATTACTCACAAACCAAATGTACAGATACTTTGTTGAGGAAATAAAAATGTGGTGAGTAATCCACTTACTACACAGCTTTGAACTGCCAGGGTTATCAATTCAGTTAAAGTGATAGCTGGCTTTCATCATTATCAAAACTGATTGGACTGGGTTAAGCTGTCTCTCAGGCTGATCTTTGTTGTCTGGGATTTATAAAAAAACAAATTCTAAAGCCTGAGTGAGCACTGCCTGTCTGCCATTTTACGTTACTGGTTTGATGAAATACTGTTAACCAAACTGAAAATTATATGTTTTCTTGGCAGCATTGGTTATTTTACAGAGACTAAGAATCATTTGTGCAAATAATGGTCAGCAATTTGCATTTATTTTCTGTCCTTTTCCTTCCCTCATTGGAAACATTAATTATTTCTGTTATGTGTCTCTATGGTGAATCGTCATTCCTCCAATACCTTCCTCGATATTATTTGTGTTGAATACCAGTGGGCTAGTTGACTATGGTGACGTTGTTTCATTGTAGCTTCACCCTGGCATTTAGATACATGCAGGAGAAAGTGAGGTCTGCAGATGCTGGAGATCAGAGCTGGAAATGTGTTGCTGGAAAAGCGCAGCAGGTCAGGCAGCATCCAAGGAACAGGAGAATCGACGTTTCGGGCATAAGCCCTTCTTCAGGAATTTTGATTTAGATACATGCACTCAGGTAAGGGTTGCCAGTTGGTAATGGGAGGGAGGATGGTTAGTTTTAGTCTCTTTCTCAAATGTGAGCCAAATGTTCACACCCATTACGCCATCATTTAGAATCATAGAATCCTGACAGTGTGGAAACAGGCCATTTGGCCCATCAAGTCCACACCAGCCCTCTGAAAAGCATCCCACACAGACCTGCCAATCCTAACCCTGTAAGCCTGCATTTCCCAAGGCCAATTCACCCAGCCTGCACATCCCAAGTGTGCCTCAGCTGAACCGGGAATTGAACCAGTGCTGTTGGAGTTATCCGGAATGACATGTTATTCACCTACAATCATAAAGTGTGGCACTGGCAAAGCACAGCAGGTCAGGTAGCATCCGAGGAGCAGGAGAGTTGATGTTTCGAGCATAAGCCCTTCAGGAATGTGGCATTCCTGATGAAGGGCCCTGGCCTGAAACATTGATTCTCCTGCTCCTCGGATGCTGCCTGACCGACTCTGCTTTTCCAGCACACTTTTTTTTACTCTGATCTACAGCATCTGCAGTCCTCACTTTCTCCATGTTATTCGCCTATCCAACTGAGCAGTCCATAGACTGGATTGCCAGTCACACACTCAATATGTCACACTTATGTGTACTGGAAACTACATATATTAATGCACAGGTCCTTGTTCTTTGAAGACAGAAAGAATATGTACGTACACTGTGCCTGTTTCAACTCATCAGAATGGGCAACAACATTTGGTGCTGTAACATGTCTGTTTCACATTCTGATCCATTCATCACTGTTCTCAAAGTGAACCGTCCACAATCTCGCTGTGATCATTGAAGCCATTACAAGTCAGCGGACAAAGTGCCCAGGTGTACAGATAGGGACAATAATCCTGGACTCACTGCCATTCCATTCTGGTCTGTTCAGGTTGTTTCATGTTTGGATAGAGGTACCTGAGAACAGGGCTTGATGAATTTGATTGATAAAGCACAGTTTATGTTTGCATAATCTGACAAAATTATTTGAATGAAGACTTTAAACAGAATGTCACTTGCCAACCCAATTCATACAAGAAAATGGCAGACAGAATTATATTTTTAATAATCATTTGGTCGTATGGAACTTGAGTATTCACAAAAAGGAGGCTTTTTTAGAATTAGAATCCTACAGTGTGAAACAGGCCCTTCCGCCCAACACGTCCACACGACCCTCCGAAGAGTAACCCACCCAGATCCAGTCCCCTACCCTGTATTTACATATTGCACCTAACTTACACATTCCTGAACAATTTCGCATGTTTAATTTACCTAAATTGTACATCTTTGGATTATGGGAGGAAACCTACGCAGACACGGGGAGAATGTGCAAACTCCACACAGACAGACAGTTGCCCGAGGTCAAACTTGAAGCGAGGTCCCTGGCATTGTGAAGCAGCAGTGCTAACCACTGATCCATCGTACCGTCTGGCTCTGCTGAGTTTCTCCAGCACCTTCCCATTTTGGTTTCAGATTTCCAGCATGCACAGAATTTTGTTTCTATTTGAATGTCTAATTCACTGCATCTTCCCTTCCAGGTGACAGCCATCGTCTGGTCCATCACTCAGGGCAATGAATTAGCCAATCAGCATTGACCTGCATGATTTAAACGTTTAAAATGTTGGCAGTTAACTGTCAGTCATCATTAATGAGAACATTCTCCTTGGTCATACTTCTACTGTTCAAAGACCATTTGTCAACCAATTATCGCTCCCCTCATGCAGGGTAAAGGTTGGTGTACTCCTTGAATTGATTATTTTGTGAATCCTGTACTTGAATGGTCTCATTGATGGGACCAACACACTATTTGTCTTCTTCACCTCCTGCTGCAACTGCCTGAACAGTGATCCCAGTGAGATTGGCCCTGTCTGTGTGTCTGTACAGCTTACCCTCTGGCAGGAGCACTATTGACTGAACAGCTCATTATAGGAGTAACAGTGATGGGATCATCCTAGTCCAACACATGCTCCTCCACATCATGGCTAGTATCTGTAAAGAGGAATCAGAGTTAACATTTTGGGTACAGTGACCCTCCATTAGAACTGTACGGAGGAAGGGTCACCGGACATGAAATGTGAACTCTGATTTCTCTTCACAGATGCTGCCAGATCTGCTGAGCTTTTCCAGAAACTTCTGTTTTTGTTCCTATTTACAGCATCCGCAGTTCTTTCAGAATTTGTAGATAACTTTATTAATGACATGAAGCACAAAACTATCAAAACTTACAAGTAAATTGACCATTGTCCAGGAGAACCATACAGCGGCCTGAGAGGGAGGGGCATTAAGTGCTGGGGGTTTAACCTGAGGCCATCACACCTCAGCAAAGGGGCAAGGTTAACGTAGGATCTTCATGATAAACAAAAATTGTACCGCCACTGTTGGTATCACTCTGCATTATAAGTCAGCCATTCAGCCACTGAGCTAACTACTCCTGAATAGAATTGTTCTTGATCTCGCTGATACGTTTATTACTGAGCTTCTTTGTTCAAAAGAGAATCTGACTCTAGAATTAGCAATCCAGATGTTATTGTAAATGGAGTCAAAAATATTGTTTAAGAAGCATTATGCAGAAGCAAATTGCATTTAATACAGAATATTCTTAAAGAGAATTGAGCATTTAACCAGAGGAGACACATCACTTATTTAAAGTAATACACCTTATGTAACAACACAATGAAAACCTGAAACAATCTCGTGCTGTAATGTCTTATCACGGTGTGATTCTAAAACCCAACATCAGTGAAGAAAAAAACTAACTGGTCTCACACGCACAAAATATTCATCATAAGAAAAGAGATTGCTTCTCAAAGAACACACGAAACATCAAACCGAGTCATTTCCAAATCATTAGATTAGAATCTTGAAGATTATGCAATGGAACACTACTGCAATGGAGCAAGTTTCTTTGTATGAGGAGCAATTATATATTTACAAGCATTATCACTCTTTTCTCAGGTAAATCATTACTATCACCTGATCCAAATGCTAATGATGGCAGAAGAAATAACCCCAAAAATCTGTAGAATCCCTACAGTGTGGGGACAGGCAAGCCAATGAATCCATACCACCTCTCTGAAAAGCATCCCACTCAGATCCATCCCTCTCCACTTAACCTGTAACCCTGCATTTCCCATGGCTCATCCACCTAACCAACACATCCCTGGACACTATGGGCAATTTAGCATGGCCAAACCACGTGACCTGCACACCTTTGGATTGTGGGAGGAAACCGGAGCACCCGGAGGAAACCCACACAGACACGGGGAGAATGTGCAAACTCCACACAGACACGGGGAGGATGTGCAAACACCACACAGACACGGGGAGGATGTGCAAACTCCACCCAGACACGGGGAGGATGTGCAAACTCCACACAGACACGGGGAGAATGTGCAAACTCCACCCAGACACGGGAAGGATGTGCAAACTCCACACAGACACGGGGAGGATGTGCAAACTCCACACAGACAGTCACCCAAGGGGGGAATTGAGTCCAGGTCCCTGGCACTGTGAGGTAGCAGTGCTAAACACTGAGGCACTATGCTACCCATACCCAAGTATGCAGTGAATGTTCAAAAACAAAGTAATTGAAGTAACTGATTTGAGAATGCACATAAATATCAATTAAGGTTTATGATAGGGATAAAGATTAGGGAGGGTTTGGAGCAACTTGTGACAATGCTATAGAGATGCACCCCACTGGGCATAAATAGCACAGTGTGGTAGCATTAAGGGAAAGTGAGGAATTAGAAGTACATGACTGATAGACTGACTAGCATTTGATGTCAGTGTTAATGGAATAGCCTTTCAATAGTGTTACTGTATATTTAGAGCCTGATAGATCTCTGAATACCACATATTCAGTATTTTTTTTAGATTAGATTCCCTACAGTGTGGAAACAGGCCCTTCGGCCCAAATAGTCCACACCGACCCTTCGAAGAGCAACCCACCCAGACCCACTTCCCCTGACTAATGCACCTAACTCTATGAGCAATTTAACATGACCAATTCACCTAACCTGCACATTTTTAGACTGTGGGAGGAAACCGGAGCACCTGGAGGAAACCCACGCAGACACAGGGAGAATGTGCAAACTCCACACAGACAGTCACCCAAGGCTGTAATCGAACCTGGGACCCTGGTGCTGTGAGGCTGCAGTGCTAACCACTGAGCTGCCCCAATTACATTTATGATTTAATTAATAGAGTTATAAAGCAGCTTAACCTGAAGACATTTTTGACCTTCTTCTCAATCAGTGTCTCCAAACTCTTGGATGTATGCATGAAATCAAAAGATACACTAATTTCACTGAAGCAGGAAGAGGTGATGGGCACTGCCTCACATGCACTCCGGTGGGTGAGAGTGTATTCCATTGGTTAACTCTGCCCAGATCCAGGCATTCTGTTGAGTCAGCTGGTCTTGGTTTTTATTTCTGATCAACTAACATCGCCCCGACCATAGATCAAACCTGCTGTTAGAATGGAAAAGGGTTCAGAAGTCAATGCTTCATTATTGCTTTTATTTGCTGCAATAGGCCAGATCTAGAATAATGAATCATTTGGCAATGGATTGGAGAGGATGTGCTGGTGTAATTGGACTTGTCACTTCGGTAAAACAAAGACCTGCTTAGAAAGGAGCTTTCATTTCGGATTAATGAATAGTAATTAACATAATGAGGGTTGGCTGAAAATGATTTCAAAACTCGAGTTCTACTCATGGATCAGAAATGTCTGCTGTCGCAGTCGTTCTGTATATCACAGGTGATGTAGTTTAAAGACATATTTGCATTGATTGAGCATTAAATCTGTGAAGCGATTTCAGCTTTTACACCGACAGAGGGATAATGAAGCAATCTCTAAATGTTCAGGCCAGTGAAAAGAGATTTTTTATAGAAGGTGAAGGGATATGGGTCACCTGACAGAGGGCAGGTGACAAAAGCTTGTGATTTCAAATAAACCTGTTGGACTATAACCTGGTGTCATGTGACTTCTGACTTTATGAAGCATAGGAACAGGAATAGGCCATTCAGCCCATCTAGCCTGCCTGCCATTCAAAACGATCATAGCTGAGTGAATACTTCAATTCCTTTGACCCACTCCCCTCCCTATAGCCCAGGGCACCATGAGTAATCAGAAATCTATCAATCTCCACCTTTAAACAGAGTCCAAAGACTGAACTTTCACAACCATCTGTGGGAGAGAATTCCAAATGTTCACATCCCTTTGAGCAAAATCATTTCTTCTCAACTCAGACTTTAGTGGCATCTCCTTTATTTGTAAATGGAGCTCCTGGTTTTAGATTCCCCAACATGAGGAAACATCTAGACTGCATCTATCCTGTCTATCCCATTTAAGTATTTTGCAAGTTGCAATGACATCCATCTCATCCATCAAAATGGTTGAGGGGCCCACTTTATCCAATCTCACTTCAGAGGATTGTCCCACCATCTGAGGAGAAACTGTGACGAATCTTCATTGCACGCTTTCCAGGTCAATAATATCTTTTCTGAGACAAGGTGACAAAAACTACATGCAGTATTGCAGGTGCTATGTAACCAAACTCCTATACAATTGATGCAAAGCCGCACTGCTCTCTACTCAAATCCTCTTGCAATAAAGGCTAATATTTCATGAGCCTTCCTCATAACTTGCTGCATCTGCATGCTCGCCCTTCCTTCACTAATCAGCATTCAGATGTTCCAGATGGGATCTTAGCTACTAAGTCAATTCCAAAATGTTGATTTAGTTTATTACTAAAAAAAGGTTCTCTCCATTCACTTTTAAAATATTTAATAGTTGGGAGGGACCTCTGCCGATGGTTATATCCTGTCAGCAAGCAGCTGTTTCCCATGCAACATTCCTCCCGTGCTGGACAGTCTGTATGAAGGAGTTTGGGCCTGGTTGGAATTGGATCTGGTAAATGTGTGTTTCAGGTGGTAGCTGCTGTGTGTAGGCACCGCTCCCAAAAGCTTCATGTGCTTTGCTGCACAGTGTGATTCAGCTCTTTATTATCCTTCTGTCCATTTGTTTTCAGATCAATTTGAAAGAGATAATTGCCTGCTTTTTATTGTCCTTTTCATTCAAGCTCCCTCCAATGATAAACAGCATCAGATGCACAGCAGTTATCACATTTCCAATTGAACAAAACTGAACTGATATATTAGTCATACCTTCCATTCCACTGGTGAATGTCCAAGTATACATGAAACTGCATTAAAACGAGATCAATTTGAACTAAATTTAATTATTGTCAATTTTTACAAATTTATTTTTTATCGCATAGAGTGGAAGACATAAAGAGCAATTATATTGACTGCTTTATGACTGATAAATGCAAGTTAATGGTTATTTCATGAAGTCTTCCATTTACTCTATACTCATGTGAAGCTGATGCATTGGGATGTTTTAGAAGAGCCAGCCTCTGGGGATCTCAGGGCTCTGCTTGATTATTAAAGGAGGACCTCACAATCAAATCTAATGGTGTCCCAACACAATATCCACACGTGTCAATTTTCCAAATTTACAGTAGATGCTGGAAATCTGACATCAAAGCAACAAATACTGGGAATCCAAGCAAGTCTCACAGCATCCGTGGAGCAAGAGACAAAGTTACGTGGAAGGTCAATGACCTTTTATCAGAACAAATCTGGAGTCATTGCACTGTGATCTGGAATTGGGAATTGTGACTGTATCTCTACTTGCCATCCTGGGAGCCAAGAAACAGGAAAATCGACGTTTCAAGCCCGAAACGTCGATTTTCCTGCTCCTCGGATGCTGCCTGACCTGCTGTGCTTTTCCAACACCACTCTGATCTAAACTCTGGTTTCCAGCATCTGCAGTCCTCACTTTTGCCTATCTTGGGAGCCAAGAAGAGATAGTCCTTCTCACAACTGGCTGGTAATTCATTCATTTGTGATTGATTTTCATGTGGGTTTTGAATCAGACACTTCCTGAAAGGTAATTAGGAAGTAACATGAATCTTACTTGCAGGACAGATTGCCAGTTGGGCAGCTATGGAATAATATCCCACTTTCCCAGGTTTACAGTTTTTCCTCAATCCAGTTTTGGATTCCCTTTGGTGCAGCCTCTCAGGGGTACAAGTCCGAGATAGTCTCCAAGCAACTTTGCTCTGTGTGTGTATCTGTCCACGCCCACTCCGGTTTCCCAACAATCTAACTGTGAGTTAATCCACCAGGTTATTACTAGTCCTGTTGTAGAAGTGATCATTCAAAAGGTAATGGCATCCTACTGTAAAGGTTTCACTCAAAGTTTGTCACAGGGTTGCTTTGATAAATTACATCCCTACATTTTCTAAATATAATTTTCAAATTTATGAATGTGCAAGTGCAAATGAGTTTGACAATGTGATAATTCATTGTGTTGCAGACTGATCAAATCTCTTTTCCCAGAGAAATACATTGCGCAGCTTAGAGATCATGCAGAGTGATAGCAATTTGCTTCTTTGGATCATTTCTGTGTAACCCTACATACCTACAGAATATTTCAGTGATTGTGACAATGAGTTCAAATGTCGTATATTCATCTGATAAAACCAAGAGTGTGAAGAGTTCTTTATTTAAACCTCGCTTTGAACTCCCACACAAATAATGAATGATGCCAAATTCCAGAAATTAATTCCAGTGATCTTATCAACCAGAAATCAGACAAAAGCATAGAGCTTCCTGCTAATTCTCAGGGATAACAAGACTAGGTAATCATGGGAGCTGAAAATGTGTTGCTGGAAAAGCGCAGCAGGTCAGGCAGCATCCAAGGAACAGGAGAATTGACGTTTCGGGCATAAGCCCTTCCTCAGGAATGAGGAAAGTGTGTCCAGCAGGCTAAGATAAAAGGTACCTTTTATCTTAGCCTGCTGGACGCGTCGGAAATGTGATAGGTGGAAAGAGGTCAAGGTGAGGGTGATAGGTCAGACGGGGGTGGGGGCGGAGAGGTCGGGAAGAAGATTGCAGGTTAGGAAGGCGGTGCTGAATTCGATGGATTTGACTGAGACAAGGTGGGGGGAGGGGAAATGAGGAAACTGGTGAAACCCGAGTTCATCCCTTGTGGTTGGAGGATTCCTAGGCGGAAGATGAGGCG